>NC_056736.1:516239861-516539861 GCF_019279795.1 Protopterus annectens
CTGAGGATGTCTCCTTTGCAGACATCCTAGAGATCCTTAAGCAGAGAGGTGGCTGGAAACCCATCAACCCTTCTGATGAGGAGTCTGTCTACCTGAAGGCTTTTGGGTCTTGCCCTTCTGCCACTTGGGTGTCTCCGCCTTTCAACTAACATGGAGTTAGTTTGTCGAAAGGCATGGGAGTCTCCAGATTCAGTGGAGCCTGTTCCCTGGAGGCCAAATAAATTTATTACATCCCCTGATGAAAAAGCATTCTTACAAAAGGTGTTCCAGTAGATGCTATGGTGGTGGCGGTGGCCACCAAGGAGGAGTTATCAGAAACGTCCACTTCTGTCCATTACCTGAACAAAGAGTCATGTACGATGCACAGATATGGAAAGTGCATATTTTCTTCAGAGAGCTTCACCCTCAGGTCCCTGAATTGTCTTGCACACTTCACTAGGTTATAGAGAGATCTCCTGAAAGAGCTTGGAGATGCTCTCCAGGGTTCAGTAGCTGTGGGGGTATCAGATAGTGTCGTCCCAGCTCTCCACCTTAAATTCACTAGTCAACTCATCCATGAGGCTCATTTCTTATGCAGCCGAGGGAGCGAGTAGGGCAGCGACTTCAGGAATTTTCCTTAGGAGACTTTCCTGAATGCACTTATGTAACTTTGCAGAACTCCTCAAGTCATCCTTCGTTAATGCCCCCTTTGGCTCATCCTTGTTTGGGCCAAAGGTAAAAGAGACACTAACCAGGTGTGAATAGGAAGGAAAATCTCTCTCTGCCATTGGAGTCTGTGTTTTTCCACACCTTCTAGGCCTTATCCTAAAGGCCAAAAGGGAGGAAAACTGTGGTTTCAAACATCCTAGAGAGAGATTTTCAAGACACACATGGTGAGCCTTCTCCCAGGGGCAAAGGGGGAAGCAATAATGGCAGATGCCAGCCACGTGGCAGAGGAGGTCCATAGATCCAGGGTGACAGAGAATCCTTCTTTTGTAAGCCCTTTCAGTGCTCCTGAAAGGAGGCCTGTCTGTTGTCCTATGGAGGCAGTCTGGGGTTGATCATCCTTGTACCTAGACACCTGGCTAAAAATAACACAAGACAAGTGGGTACAAGGCATCATATCCAGATGTTACTCAATACCCTTTTCAATTCCCACCCCACACACAACAAAAATTCCAGATATTCCACCCAGTCACAGGAAACGAGCAACTCTAGATAAGCAAAAGTTGCTAGACAAAAGAGTCATCCAGCCATTCCCCACAGACCAGATAGGATCTGGGACTTACTCAAGGTTCTTTTTAGTTCCGAAGAAAACAGGGAACTGGAGACTCATACTAATCTCTGCAGACTAAACAAATCTGTAAAAAAGACAAAGTTCCGGATGGTCACACTGCAGTCGATACTTCCCTTTCTGGGAAAAGGCAATTGGATGTGCTCTGTAGACCTCCAGGATGCGTACTACCACATACAAATGGACAGGTCATCCAGGAGTCATGTGCGCTTTTGACTGGGAGTCAGTCACTACTAGTTTCGAGATCTGCCTTTTGATCTCATCACAGCCTCCTGAGTGTTCACCAGATGTATGTCAGTAGTCACGGCTCACTTGAGACGTTTAAGATTCTGGATGTTTCCATATTTAGATGACTGGTGCCTAACTGCCACCATCAAGCATATACTAACGCAGGCAAAAGCCACCACTCTGATACTTTGTTCTTGTCTAGCGATCACAATAAACTACGAAAAATCTGCCTTATTGCCATCTCAACATATCGCCTTTATAGGCACAGATTCAGACTCTCTAAAAATGATGGTAAAGCTTCAAAAAGTGGGAGTGACTGTCCTTCAGGTACAGGTTCTGGACCTGCTTTTCCAGAGGAAGACTCAAGCAAGGACAGTTCTGAAAGTACTAGGCACCATGGCTGCAGCTATAAACATAATTCCCTTAGTGCGGCTGCACATGAGATTTCTACAGCGGCTGCTTTTTACTCAGTGGTCCATGCAGGAACTTCCATTGTCGCACCAGATCATGTTAACAGAATCTTGCAAGAGAGACCTTCGTTGGTAGCTTCACTCCAATCAAGTCGCGTCAGGTTGACCTTTGTTCTTCCACAACCATTTGCCACATTGACCACGGATACTTCCCAGATAGGGTGGGGGGGGGGCATTATCAGGGAAGAACAGTCCAAGGCACTAGGCAGGATCACAAGGCCCACTTGCACTTCAGTGTCCTAGAGATGAGAGTGGTGCTTTCCAAGTCTGTCTCCCACTAGGATTGACTAGGATCGATTGGGATCCAAACAGACAATATATCAGTGGTATTTTATATAAACAAACAAGGAGGAACCAAATCTTACTCCCTTTGTCGAGAGTCCCTTAGAGTATGGCAGTGGGCAACCTCCTCCCAAAGCTTTCTGGTAGCAACGCATATCCTGGGGAAATCCACCGTGATCAAACAAAGAAAAAAAGGACAGCAGAAGCGCTCAGTTAAATTCTCTTCACTTTACTTTCAATGACAGCAAAGCTTTCAGGTTTCCCCTTCTTCAGTGCTAACATAACAAATCAATTATCCATTCAAATAAATAGTAGCAATAAAACGTGACACAGCCCATCCAATGTAAAATAAACTAAAAGCAATAATTAGTTAAAACATTTAAACAATACAAGTATTTCAATTATATAGTTAATGCAACTTTTGTTGCTTTTGCATAGAACTGGTTTAATACTTATCGCATTATTAATGCCAGGATATAGGTCTGCTTGCAGCCGTGTAATCCAAGCATATTCTATATTTTCAAGCCTGTTATTAACATCACCCCCTCTTATACTCTTATATACTAACTTAATCACCCTAAATTTAAAAATATGGCACTACCTTTCTCATTTACGTGCTTAGCCAGTGCGTTAGTGGGTATATTTCTTCTGATATCATATTTGTGCTCAATTATACGATCTTTCAACCGTCTAGTACTTTTTCCCAGATAAAAACAGGAACATTTTTGGCACACGGCTAAGTATGCAATCTGTGCTGTATTACAATTTGCATAACATTCAAATTTAGAAGTGTTTTTTGTGAGTGGATGCACAAATTTAGTTTCAGTAATAATATCAGTACAACAGCTGCAATTTGTACAAGGATAAGTACCTTGTCTATGTGACTCATTCCTGATTTTCCCGCAAGTAGAGAATGAAGGCAAGATGGACAACTCACATGGAATGTTATGGTGAGTACATAACTTTTTTTTCCTGTGGCCAGAAGTCACTCCGCCAAGTTAGAGGCTACCTCTCAGACATTTTCCAAAAATGCAGTCTTAGATTTTGTTTGTGTAGCAGTTAGGTGTGATTTGTTGAATAATTTCACAAGACCGTATAAGCTGGATGAGATCTTTTTATCTAAGTTTCCATATGGCCCTCGGCTATTAGAAGTCTGTTCACATGAATGTGACCACCCTGGAAGAGAAGCTTGTGACTCTGTCATTCTTTTAAAGAGGAATGACCTCCTCATTTAAGATGCAAAAGTTATATTCTTAGCATAATAAGTCTAGATGAGCAGGTCCATCTTCATCCACATACTCCCCTTTCCTTCTGCCTGGTGTTATTGTGCTATTTTCTTTTTTGCATTAGAGTGGCATTTCTAAGAGCTGTTGGATATAATGATTTCTATCCTGCAGCAAATAAAGAAAATTCTAGTATGGGGGACATATGACACTTGTATAATGGAATGGTATTACTTGCTCATCTGAAATTCAGCATCTGCAGGTTACACACCCAGCTTTGAAGAAGGTTGTGGGTTATATTTCCACATCAGGTAGATGGACTGCAGACACTGCAGTGCAACATAAAGAGGGTGCTACACTCCTGAATGTGTCTTCCTTCAGATGAGATGTTGAACTGAGGCCCCATCTGCCTGAGTTGGTGGTAGCTCAGTGAATGTAAAAGATCCCATGGCACCTATGGAAAAGTGTAGTATTTTTTGTTATTTGTATACATATATAATTCATATTTTTACATATTTAGATATTTACATATTTTAACATCATTCACTGCATTGATCTTTCCATTTTAAGTATTCCTCCAACTCTGTTACCCACAACCGCATTTTTCCAGTATTTTTGTCAATATCCATTTTCCATTGTATCTAATTTCATTGTCTTTCATTCTATACAGTCCATGTCACATAAAATATGATCTGAAGTAGTACTTCATTTGGTCTTCAAACTGTGGGTTTCGGATCCACATTGGATTCAACACGGCCGCATTTTCCAGCTATGTATCCGAGCTCCAGACTCCACCCCTTACCCATAATGCCTCATCTCCCTTCAGATCTCATTTGCCGCCATAGTGGTTACAAACGTGGTTTCCGAGCTCCAGCTAGTGGGTCACGTAAGTGAACTGTTTTTTTTCTCTGATTTCTCCTGAATTTCCATGTGGGGGTGAATGTGTCTTCTCTGGCTTATTCCAAACTTTGTAAGATCTTTCTTAAAGGGTGCCTTTCTACTTAGACCTCTGGTTAAAGACCCTACACCTCCATGGGATCTTACCTTAGTGTTACAGGCATTGGTTTCTGAACCCTTCAAACCTGTAGCGTCTGTTGATTTGCAGTTTTTCACATGGAAAACTGCTTTCTTGGTGGCCATTACCTCAGCCAGAAGAGTGTCAGAGCTTCAGGCTCTTTCTATTAAGGTGCCTTACATGATCTTTCACAAGGATAGAGTGTTGTTGCATACTAATCCATCTTTTTTTTCCTAAAGTGGCCTCTGAAGCCAATATTAATCAGATGATAAATTTACAAGTTGTATTCCCCTTTGTTCTGGAAGTTGGGGAAAAAGAATTGCATCTGCTTGATGTTCATAGACAACTGAGATTTTATTTACATAGGACGAAACCCTTTCGAAGTCTGACCAACTGTTCGTGTCTTATGCTAAACCATTTTTAGGCAAGTCAGTTTCCAAGGTAACAATTGCTCACTGGATTTCCTTGTGCATTGCTCGAGCCTAAGCAGTGAAAGGTAGAACTCTGCCAGGACAAGTGAAGGCACATTCCGTCCGATCTATGGCTACGTCAGCTGCCTTCTGGTCTAGGGTGTCTGGATGATATCTGCTCAGCAGCTACTTGGTCCTCATCTCATACCTTCATTTCTCATTACAAGCTGGATATTGTGTCTCGGAACAGAGCATCCTTTGACTCTGCGGTGCTCCGGAATATCGTTCCAGGAGGACCACCCAGGAATCTATGGTAGCTGGGGACTCTGTCCCACAGGTTGAAGACCAAATGAAGTAAACTACTTCAGATAAAGAAGTTATGTACTCACCATAACATTCCATCTGTGTAGTTGTATTTCATTTGTCTTTAACCTCCCCCCACCTCCTTCCCTATGACCTTATCATGGATGCAGTCTGTATTTAGCTTTGTATAAAGTGTGTGGTCCTTGACTCTGTCCATGCCTGGGAGTGTCATGGAGATTCTTATGATAAGGTGATATTGGGTCAGGTATATGATGCATCTTAGGCAACAAACTCTATCTGAAGGGAGACATGGGGCATTATGGGTAAGGGGAGGAGTCTGGAGCTCAGATCCATAGCTGGAAAATGCAGCCGTGTCGTATCCGATGTGGATCCGAAACCCACAGGTTGAAGACCAATGAACTACAACTACTCAGATGGAGCGTTATGGTGAGTACATAACTTCTTTTTTCTGACCATTTTCTTAGCCTCATTCTAGGATCTTGTCCCATAAAACCCGTACTCTATCATGACCATGTGTAACATTTCAAAATTTAAATAACTTTTATTCAAGTCATGTTTACATACTTCTTTCCACTGTTTTTGAATTCTCTCACATTAAAAAAATGTTCTGTAGTTTCCAGTTCTTTACATTTATTATATATTCTATCCTGTGGAAATTTCCCTATGGAAAACCTCCACCAAAATTCATTGCATTCTTTATTTTATTTTTTTTTCTAATTTCTGTATCTAGTCATTATTGCTTTCTTATCTATTTCTAACACTTTCCTTGGATCCACTAAATAAATGGATATCATAATGTTAACATACCATGCTTTTCTGTTCTTTTCTGTCACATTCTTTTTTAATGTCCACAGTACAATTTTACTGTTAAATTCTTTCATTTCTTCATTAATAACAATTTTACTTCTTTTTTAATACCATTTCTTCCCAAAATGTTCTGTATTTACAGTACATTATTGTTTCTGTCAAATCTTTATTATTTTTCATTATTACTTTTAGTACTTTACACATACTTAGAGGCTGCATGCACAATCTGATTTATCAGCCCCAATCCCCCTTGTTCGTCTTTCATATACAAAATTCTCCTCTTAACTGGGTTCACTCTTGACCCCCAAATAAATGAAAACAATTGTCTGCATGATTTCTTTTTCATATTTCATTAGCATCATATAAGCTATTTGCCCATTATTGTGGTGTTTATTAAATAATGTTTTTTTCTTTTTGTATGAAAACTTGTATGTCTTCTAGAATGTAATCATGTCTGTGATTCCATTAATAACTTTATCCCATTGTTCATGTCTGTATTCTGTCCTTCCAAATACTATTCCTAAAATATCTACACTGTTTTCATTATATTCCTCACCTCCTATAATACCTTTATACCCAAATACCTTGTTTTCTCTTTATTTATGCTTACACCAATTTTCTTCAAAGCTTTACTGAAATTTTCATTAATTTTTTCCTTCCAGACTTTATTTTTTGCTATTACTACAATATCATCAGCGTAGTATACAGTATTGGTAACTGTATCTTCTCCATCATTCTATAGCCTCCCTTACTTACATTTTATTAATTTCTATTACTACTGTGTTTGATTATAGCAAAAAATCATACTGCTTGCATGATATCCTTGTTTTATACCACACTGTTTTCAAAATTTCCCCAGTCCAGCTTTTAACGTTCAGTTTCACATAATTCTTTTCATATATTGATTTAATTATTTGTAATATTTTTCACTTATTTTGTATGCTTGTAAAATTCCCCATAATGTTTTATACTGAATATTATCATATGCCTTACTAATTGTGAAAGGTGATATCAGTAAGGCATAATGTTAAGTTGTCAATCTCGCCTTCATTCTTGCTGGATGGGTTCGGAGCCGATCCTCTGCTCCGACTCGGCCAATACTAAAAGCTCGAGAGCTAATTCCACCGGCTCGAGGCTCCCCTATATCCCACAATGCTAGGCGGTAACTACTCAGATCTCGTTTGCCGCTATAGCTGACGAGGTGCTTTTTTACCGGCTCAGGCAGGTTAGTGGATTTTACCTTTGAGGTAGTTCTAATTCCCCTTTTTTTCTTTAATCTTATACATTGTTATTGTTAGTGTTAGTATTTAATTCTATCGACCCTATTTTTCAATCCCATCCCTACTTGTTGTTGTTGTTCTAGGCCTTCGGCCCTTCCCTCACCCCAGTCCCTTTTTTCAGTAGTGTTGTAGGGGCTTGTGTGTGTGTGTTTTTGGCTACTTCTCTTAAATTGTTAGTGTAGAGTGTCTGTGTGTGTGTTTGAGACGGCCTATTTTCCTTAATGTCTAAGGATAAGGTCTCAGGCTTCAAGAAGTGTGACTCGTGCTGTCAGAAGATGTCTCTGACAGACGGTCACACTTCTTGTGTGTATTGCCTGGGGCCTGTGCACCTGCAGGACTCATGTGCTGTCTGCCATGGTTTCAGCCCTTGAGTCCTGCAGGAACGCAAAAACAAGCTCATTTTAAGGGGCTTGTTAAAGCCTGAAGGCCCCCCGACTCAGTCTGGGTCGGGGAAACCTTCGAAAACTTCAAAGCAGTCGACTCCTGCTCTTGAGTCGACTGTGGAGAAGTCGAAGCAGGCTTCGGCATCGGCTCCGGCCGGAGCCGATGTTCTTAGGCCTCAAACCGTTACCTCGGCTCCGGCTGGATCCGAGGCTGTTAAGTCTTCATCGGCTCCGATATCATCGGAGCCACTTTCCAAAAAGAGGTCTAGATCCCCCTCCATCGGATCTACTCTTACCATTACTTCGGCTCCGGCTGGAGCCGGCTAAAGTCCCATCGGCTCCGATACCTTTATCGGAGCCATTTTACAAAAAGAGGTCCAGGTCCCCCTCCATCGGATCTGTGCACTCGGCACCAGGATCCCCTCTCCTTTCGGAGCGGAGTCACAAATCCCATTCCTCTCGGTCTTCCAGGTTGTCAGACCATGATTTGCAGAGGGTGGTGAGTAGACTTCTTAAGTCCGAGGCACTGGCCCAAATGCTCCATAGCCCGACTCGTCATTGGCTATTCCCGTTCCAGATTACATTCCTCCTCCGACTCCTTCGAGTTCGGAGCCAAGGCTTGTTGGAACCATGACTGTCGGTGCCTCTTTGGAGGGATCTCAGTGCCAGGCTTCCCTCGTCGGCTCCGAGGGGGCAAGTGGCATCGGACCCTTGTCCGACCCCGCTCTCCCTCTCGGGGCTTCGGCGCTGGTGAGTTCGGCTCCGACATCGGCTTCGGAGCCGTCTCTGTCGGTGCCGGGAGGGGTCCTTGTCTCTTCGGAGTGAGGGCCTCGGGCCTTGCCTGACAGGGATGCCTTCGAGGTCATGCAGAGCGTGCTAGAACCAGGTTCTGCCCCACAGTCTGTTCCCTCAGCCCCTCCATCTACAGTGCCTGCGGTGATTTCTGCTCACCCCCTTGTCTCACACCGCAGAGAACCAACCCCTCAAGATTCCCCATTGGGAATTTCCTCCTTCCGAGGTCTCTCCTGACCCTGCAGGAGATCCCCCTAGGAAGAGGCAGTGCAAGAGGAAGCACATTGACTCCCCTGAGTCTATCACCTCTGACACTGACTTAGAGGAATCTGAAGGGTCCCCTCGTTCCCCCTCTGAGGATGTCTCCTTTGCGGACATCCTTGAAATCCTCAAACAGAGGGGGAATTGGCCAGCCCTTAACCCTTCGGAGGATGAGTCAGTGTATCTTGAGGCATTTGGTTCTCACCCTTCTACCTCCTGGGTGTCCCCTCCCTTTGACCCCCTTATGGAAGTGGTGGCAAGGAAGGCTTGGACGGCTCCTGACTCAGTGGAACCCACCCCGAGGAGACCATCCAAATTCATCACTGCTCCCTCAGACAAACAGTTTTTATCCAAAGGTTTCCCGTTTGATGCCATGGTGGTGGCTGCGGCCACAAAGAAGGAATTAGCTGATCCTTCAGTTCCTGTCCATCCTCCTAATAAAGAATCTAGGACCATGGACAGGTACGGCAAGCGGATGTTCTCGTCAGCGACCTTTTCAATGCGGTCGCTGAACTACTTATGCCACTTCACCCGTCTCCAAAGAGATTTACTCAAGGATATGGGTGAACTGATGAAGGATCCTACAGCTGAGGGGTTCAAAGACACAATGAACTCCCAATTGGCAACCCTAAATTCAATTGTGAACTCCTCCATGCGGCTAGTCTCGTACGCAGCAGATGGAGCGAGTAGATCTGCAGGCACAGGAGTTGCCTTACGAAGGCACGCTTGGATGCGGCTATGCAACTTTGCGGACCCTTTCAAGGCGTCCTTCACCAATTCCCCCTTTGATGGATCATCTTTGTTTGGTCCACAGGTGAAGGATACATTGACCAGGTGCGAGGTGGAAGGTAAGACTCTCTCTGCCGTAGGAGTCCGTTTTTCCACCCCTTCTAGACCCTATCCCAAAGGTCAGAGGGGAGGAAAGATGTGGTTCCGAAAACAATCCCAGGGAGTCTCATCTGACGCACAAGGCCGATTCCCCTCTAGAGGCAGAGGGGGGAATAATAATAGACGCCGCCCCAGAGGCAGAGGAGGTCCGCAAAACCAGGGTAGCAGAGAGGTGTTCTCTGACAAACCCTTTCAGCACCCCTGAGGGGTTGCCCGGCTGTCCGCCTTCGGAGGCAGTCGAGGGAAGATTATCACTGTACCCAGAAGCCTGGCTTTCCCTAACTCAAGACAAATGGGTACAGTTGATCATATCCGAGGGTTACAAAATTCCCTTTATTCACGTTCCAACCCAACCGAAAAGATCCCTTCCAGACGTTCCACCCGGTCTAAGGGAAAAAGCAGCATTGGAAGTGTCAAAGCTGCTATCAAAAAGAGTCATCCAATCAGTCCCAGCAGACCAGCAAGGATCCGGAATCTACTCCAAATTCTTTTTGGTACCGAAAAAAACAGGGGACTGGAGACCCATTCTAGATCTCAGCCACTTAAGCAAGTTTGTCAAAAAAACAAAATTCCGGATGGTCACGCTACAGTCCATCCTACCCTTCTTGGGTCAGGACAATTGGATGTGCTCGATAGATCTTCAGGATGCGTACTACCACATCAAAATGAACCGACGCTCCAGGAGATATCTCCGCTTAAGGCTGGGAGCCAGTCATTACCAATTCAGGGCCCTGCCCTTTGGTCTCACTACAGCCCCCCGGGAGTTCACCAAATGCATGGCAGTGGTCACGGCTCACTTGAGGCGCCAGGGATTCCAGGTGTTTCCATATCTGGACGATTGGCTCCTTACTGCCACCACCAGACATCAGCTTCTCCTATCCAGGGATTTCACCATGCAAACCTGTCAAGCTCTAGGCATTTCAATAAATTTCGAAAAATCTGCCTTGTCGCCTTGTCAGTCTATTACTTTCATAGGCGCCAAATTAGATACACAGACTCTTTCAGCCACACTCACAGAGCACAGGGTTTTAGACATCCGGAACCAAGTATCCCTTCTATTGCAATTGGTCAAAGTCAAAGCCAGACTGGTATTAAAAGTATTAGGACTCATGGCAGCAGCTATTCCCCTTCTCCCTTTAGCTCGCTTTTACATGAGGATCCTCCAATGGATGCTCTTTACCCAATGGTCCTTTCAACGACTTCCAATGTCCCATACCATACTGATAACTCAAGTATGCAAAAATCAACTGTCTTGGTGGGTCACGTCTCCTCAACTTCTCCAAGGAAGACCCTTCACTCTCCCCCCTCCAGTTGCCACGTTGACAACAGACACCTCCCTGATCGGGTGGGGGGGGCATTATCAGGGCAGGACAGTCCAGGGCACGTGGCAACCCTTCGAGTGCCACTTGCACATAAATGTCTTAGAGATGAGAGCAGTGCTTTTAGCGTTGCAAGCCTTTCACGACTCTCTTCCCAAAGGGACTATTGCAATTCAAACAGACAACATGTCCGTGATGTGGTACATCAACAAACAAGGCGGAACCAGATCATACCGTTTATGTCGAGAAGCACTCAGACTTTGGCAATAGGCGATCTCTTCTCAGCGTTTTCTGATAGCGATGCATATTCCCGGGAAATCCAACGTCATTGCAGACAAGTTGAGCAGAGCAATTCTCATGCCACACGAGTGGTCTCTAAAGAAATCAATCCTAGAAGAGGTATTTCTAAGATGGGGCCATCCTTGCTGCGATCTTTTTGCTACTCCCCAAAACAGCAAGCGTCAAGACTTCTTCACGCTCTTCCCGTTACCAGGCCATCCCACCAGAGACGCTCTAGTCCACGATTGGCCCCGGGGACTTCTGTATGCCTTTCCCCCCTTTCCACTGATACCTCAACTAATTCAGAAAGCCATCGCCTTGAGAGTGACTATGATCCTCATTGCCCCTTACTGGTCTCGACAGATATGGTTCCCCTTTCTTCATCGCTACCTTTTGGAGCAGCCTTGGCATCTGGACCCAGTACCAGATCTGATTACCCATCAGTCGGGTCAGCTGCACCAATCTCTGTCTTCCCTGAACCTCACAGCGTGGTTCCTCCAATTCCTACCTTAGCCAGGCTTCCCTCAATATCTCGCTCGGACCTAGATATCTTGATAGCCTCTCATAAATCCTCTACCCGGAAGATTTATACTAGTAAATGGAAACGTTTTTCCCTTTGGGCATCATCGAAAAACATTGATCCTTTTACTGCACCTATCCAGTCTATTTTAGACTTTCTAGCAGAACTTTTTCATTTAGGATCTTCTGCATCAACCATTAGAGTTCAGTTGGCTGCCATATCAAATTTTCATGTTGGTGTCTCAGAATCCAGCATCATGGCTCACAAACTCTGTAAAGCCTTCTTAAGAGGTGTATTTCTTCTCAAACCTCCAATCAAAGACCCTCCGCCTCAATGGGATTTAAACTTGGTTCTGGCGTCTTTAATTCTTCCCCCCTTCGAACCAGCGGCTTCATGTTCTCTGAAATTGCTTTCTTGGAAGACACTTTTTCTGGTAGCTATAACTTCAGCGAAAAGAGTATCAGAACTCCATGCCCTATGCAGTCGCCCTCCTTACTTAGTTTTTCACAAAGACAGGGTATCTCTCCGGACTAATCCATCCTTTTTACCAAAAATTTCTTCTCAAATTAACCTAAACCAAATTATTGATCTCCCTGTTTTTTTCCCTAACTATTCAAATAGGTCAGAGCAAAAGTTGCATTTTTTTGGATGTTCATCGCCAACTGAGATATTACTTAGACAGAACTAAACAACTCAGGAAATCTGATCAATTGTTTCTGTCATATGCAGAAGGAAGATTGGGCCTCCCAGTCACTAAAGTATCTCTGTCTAGATGGCTCACGTCTTCAATTACTTTCATCTATGAGATCAGGCATCAGAAATTACCCTCAAGACCTAGAGCTCATTCAACTAGGGCATTAGCTACATCCATAGCCTTTCAGGACAGGTTGCCAATAGACTCAATTTGTGCAGCAGCCACCTGGGCTTCTCCTCATACATTCATTTCACATTACAAATTGGACATGGTTTCCAGAAGCCGTGCCAATTTTGGTTCCACTGTTCTCAAGAGTCTGTTCCGATAGGCCACCCGGGATAAGGTGCTAGGGATGCGGTCCCATCCAGCAAGAATGAAGGTGAGATTGACAACTTAACATTAAGAAGTTATGTACCTACCATAACGTTCCATGTTAGTTGTCTTCTTCTCGCCTTCTTTCTTCGCCCCTCCCTCCTTCCCCCAAGCCTGGACAGACTGACCGGAATTCTTTTGTGTTTCTTCTTCTAAAAATTGTTACTCCATTCTTGGAGAATAGTATTGCTTGGTATAGCTACCAAACGAGATCTGAGTAGTTACCGCCTAGCATTGTGGGATATAGGGGAGCCTCGAGCCGGTGGAATTAGCTCTCGAGCTTTTAGTATTGGCCGAGTCGGAGCCGAGGATCGGCTCCGAACCCATCCAGCAAGAAAGAAGGCGAGAAGAAGACAACTAACATGGAACGTTATGGTAGGTACATAACTTCTTATTATCATATACCTTACTGATAATCACCTTTCATAATTTTTGTTTCCACTTTTTTATTAATATCATCAGCTACTTCCTTTATTATCCATAATAGGTCTTGGCTCCCCTTTTATTTTTTTCCCAAACAAATTCTTATCATATAATTTTATTTTACATAATAGTCTTTTAGTAACTATTCTCATGAAAATGTTATGGTCTGTGTTATTCCATGTAATTGGACTCCACTTTTTTATTTAATCTTTATCTGCTTTCTTTAATATAAATTTTATCACCTGTGCAGATTTGTTTATACTTAATTCCTCCTCCTAGCCGCTCTTTCATTACGTCTGTGACACCTTTTTTTTGCCAGTCACACATTTCTTTATGCATATTATATTCAGTTCTGTCCAAACCTGTAGCTCAATTAATGTGACCATCTTTCATGATCTCATTCAATTCATTTATATTTATTTTTCTTTCTAAATATTCGTTATCTTCCTTATTTAAATTTTCACCATTATAAATTTGTTCAATGTTGATTTCTTTTTTACTGTATAAATTTTATACATATTCTATAATTATTTCATATATTTCACCTGGTTTTTAACTTGTTTCCCTTTATTTTTTAATTCTCTTATCTTTCCTTGGTGCTACTTCTTTTTTTTCCTTGTAAGCAATATTTTTGCTTATATAACATCAATAGAACCTGCTGGAGGGACAGATTTGTCTTCCAGAGGTTACCACATCTTTGGAATAGAGTCACATTTCACATCAAACAGAGCACCTCATTGCCTCTCTTCAAACACAGTCTGGATGATTGGATAGGTAACCGTACATTCACCCCAGGAGTTCCACTCGTGCCCCTCTTGGACAGGGGCAATAAGTACTGATCATGGTAACAAGGGTAAAATTTGGCTAGTCTTTTAAGGGCCCTAGGACTATTAGCCTAGTAGCTTCCTATGATCCTATGAACAATTTATTAACGTTATCCTGATTTCTTTTATATAATTATTTTTCTTTTTCATTAAATGACCGTTTTCTTCTCTCTCAAGGCTTTAAATATTTCTTGACTTAGTAGTTTGTACTCCATTTTTCTTTTTCCTTTTTCTGTACACTCTAAAAATACTTTTTTGTATTTCTTTTTTAATTGAATCCACCATGTTGTCCAATTTTCTTAAAACTCCGATGTGAAGTTGTTTAATCTCGCCGTTCATTCTTTACTGATGGATTCGGAGCTGATCCATCGGCTGCAGTACGGCCGTATGAAAAACTCAAGGTCTCCTAGTCACTCGAGGCCAAGCTCCCTATATCATGATGCACTATAAATTACCTCAGATTTAGTTTGCCACGGCATCTCATCAGAGGTTCCAGTGCAAGCTCGGGCCAGTACTATTTTCAGAACTTGTATATTACTGGTTATTTCAATATTTTTATTACTAAATAGTTTGTTAGGTAGTTTGTTTTATAGCTTCTTAAAAGCACCCCTTTCCCATGTGTGATTAGTATATATTCATATAGCGGCCTCGTGTGTTTGGCCTACTTTTTTCTGCTGTAGTTTTAGTATATCTGCATATATATATATCTCTCTCTCTCTATATATATATATATATATATATATCTATATATATATATATATATATATATATACACACACATATACATACATATCTTTTCCTGTTGTTGGCCTTAGTTTAGTAATTAGTAGTTAAGTTTCAATTCTTATCAGGCTCGTTTTTTTCTGTGTGCGAGTTCAGAGCCTGGTAGCTTTCTGATACTTGGTGTTACATTTTTCTTAGTGTGTGTGTGTGTGTGTGTGTGTGTGTGTGTGTGTGTGCTGTTAGAGCCTAGTGTATTGCTGAGTAGCTTATTATATTGTGTTACATTTTCTTAGGCTCTGTGTGTGTGTGTGTGTGTGTGTGTGTGTGTGTGTGTGTGTGTGTGTGTGTGTGTGTGTGTTGTTAGAGCCTAAGGCATTGTGGCTTATTTTCTCTGTATGTTTTGCTAGTAGCATAATGGCGGATGACAAAGATAAACACCCAAAGTATGGGTTTAAAAAGTGTCCAGACTGCGGTCAAAAAATGTCCGTTACCGATGGACTTGTAACTTGTGTGTATTGCTTAGGAGCTGTCCAATTACAGGAGTCTTGTGCCATTTGCCATTCCTTTTCTTCGAGAGTGTTACTAGAGTGAAAAAGGAAATTGGTGGACAGGGGCTTGTTAAAGCATCCCTTTCAAGAGGCTTTGAGTGACCAGGATGTGGCCAGCAAGTCTTCCAAGTCCTCTAGATCTTCTGGGGAATCTAAGGACTCTAAGCAGTCTAAGAAATCTAAAAAGTTGGAGGATTCTGCGACATCGGCTCCAGAGACCTCGGAGTCTACTGTCTTTTCTTTTCTGAGCCAGCCCACAGCCTTGGAGCGGTTATCCAAAGGGCCTCTATCTCCATTGCTTCAGTCTGCACCATTGGTGCATTCTTCTAGGTCTTCTGTGAGCCTGTCTAATTTGGATATGGATCAATTGATGCAGAAGCTTTTACAGGTACCAGGCCTTGCTAAATTATTGTCTGCTCCGACCCTAGCAGCTTCGGAGCTGAAGACCACTACTCCTGACTTGACTACTACTCCTCCGAGCTGTACCGCCTCTTTGGAGCCAGAGGAAGCAGACATGTTGATCGTGGAGCCTTTGGAGCCGAGACCTGCTCCAGTGTCCTCTGCTCCATCCACTCTGACATCCTCGGTGCTGACCGGGGACTCTAGGAGCCGACACTCTCCAGTCGAATCCGGGGAGGATAATCAGACCGACTTGTCAGTGCCAACTCTTCCTCTCGGGGCTTCGGCTCAGATGAGTTCGGCTCCTACCTCCGGCTCTGAGCCCATGGCCTCGGTGCGGGAGGGGTTGGCGATTCCTTCGGGTCAGTCGACTTCACATCGGAGCCATGGTGCCTTCGAGGCCATGAGGAGAGCCTTGTCCCCCTAGACATCCTCGACTTAAGACCTTGCTTCCTCATCCCCCAATGTGTCTGTGTCCGCTTCTGCTTCCATCGTCCAGGCTAGATGTAGAGACCCAGAGCCTCCGGTAGCCCCACAGGGTGCCCCCTGCTCTTCCGAGATGTCCCCAGAGGTTCCCAGGAAAAGATTGTGCAAGTGGAGACACTTGGGACTCCCCACAAGAGTCTTTAACATCTGACACTGACTTGGATGAGTCAGAAGGGTCCCCGCGGTCCCTCTCTGAGGATATCTTCTTTGCTGAGATACTAGAGATCCTTAAGCAGAGGGGTGATTGGCAGTCCAAAAGCCCTACTGAGAATGAGTCAGTTATCCGAAGGCTTTTGGGTCTCCGCCCTTTGATGAGCTCATGCAGTTGGTCTCTCGGAGGGCGTGGGAGTCACTGGAGACCATGGAGCCTGTTCGTAGGAGGCCTAATAAGTTTATATCAGCTCCATCAGATAAAACCTTTTTGTCCAAAGGAGTTCTTGTTGATGCCATGGTGGTGGCGGCGGCCACCAAAAAGGAAATGTTTGAGACTTCTTCGTCTGTTCATCCTCCTAATAGAGAGTCTAGGATCATGGATAGATATGGGAAATGCATATTTAGTTCAGCGACTTTTACTCTTCGCTCACTGAACTACTTAACCCATTTCACTAGGTTGCAAAGAGATCTCCTGAAGGAGTTGGTATGTTGCAAAGAGATCTTAAGGAGTTGGGAGATGCTCTTCAGGGTACTGTAGCTGCAGGGGCCTCTGACAAAGTTGCTGCCCAGCTTGCTACCCTAAATTCTATTGTCAACTCAGCCATCCATCTCATATATGCAGCTGATGGAACGAGTAGGGCAGCAGGTACAGAATCACTCTCGGAAGACATTCCTGGATGCAATTGTGTTCCTTCGCGGAGCCCTTTAAGTTTTCCTTCGTAAACACCCCTTTTGATGGGCTCATCTCTTTTTGGGCCTAAAGTGAGGAAACTTTGACCAGGTGTGAACAGGAGGGAAAGACTCTGTCTGCCGTCGGAGTCCGTTTTTCCACCCCTACTCAGCCTCATCCCAAAGACCAAAGGGGAGGAAAAATGTGGTTCCGGAAAGCCAAAGGAGCCTTTCAGGACACACGTGGTGAACCACCCTCTAGGGGCAGAGGTCGAGGTAATAGTGGAAGATGCCACCTTTGTGGCAGAGGGGGTCCGCAACATCAGGGTGACAGAGATCACTTCTCTGGTCAGTCCTACCAGCGCTCCTGAAAGGAGGCCCGACTGTCCTGCTCTGGAGGCAGTCGGGGGTCGCTTATCGTTGTATCCAGACACTTGGCAAGAAATAAGACAGCTGGGTACAAAGTGTCATTTCCAGAGGGTACTTCATACCATTCGCCACCCCCCCCCCAATCCATAAGGAGAATCCTGGACGTTCCACCCAGTTACAGGGAACAAGCAACCATAGAGGTCCACAAGTTGCTAGAAAGAGAGTCATCCAGCCAGTCCCAGCAGACCAAACAGGATCTGGCACTTACTCAAGGTTCTTTTTGGTTCCAAAGAAAACAGGGGAAAGAGAAGTTCTGGATGGTCACGCTCCAGTCTATACTTCCCTTTTTAGGGAAAGACAATTGGATGTGCTCGATAGATCTCAAGGATACGTACTACCACATAAAAATGGCCAGGCCATCCAGAGATCACCTGCGTTTCCAGCTGGGAGCCAATCATTATCGATTTCGAGCCCTGCCCTTTGGTCTCACTACAGCCCCCAGAGTGTTCACCAAATGCAAGGCAGTGGTCACGGCTCACCTGAGGCGTCTAGGATTTCAGTTGTTTCCATACCTAGACGATTGGCTCCTTACCACCACCGCCAGGCATCAACTGATTCAGGCAAGGGAATACACTCTGGCACACTGCAATCATTTAGGCATTACAGTCAACTCAGAAAAGTCTGTCTTGTTGCCATCGCAGCATATCGTTTTATCTGGGCAGAGCTAGACACTTCAACCACCACTCTGACTGCCAATCAAAGGAATCATCCTCCTTCGTCAGCATGTCAGTACATTGGTATTGAAAGACAGAGTGTCAGCTTCAGAAGTTCTGAAAGTATTGGGTTTGATGGCTGCAGCAATCCTAGCCATACCGTTAGCAAGAATGCATATGCGGATTCTTCAGTGGCTGTTGTTCACTCAATGATCTTACCAGGAACTTCCAATGGATTTTCCGATTTTGATTACGAGCTCTTGCAAGAAAGATCTCCAGTGGTGGTTGACGTTTCTTCATGTCACCGTAGGACGTCCCTTTGTTTTACCCCCTCCAGTAGCCACTGTGACCACGGATGCTTCCCTGATAGGGTAGTGGGGCATTTTCAGGGAAAGACTGCCCAAGGCACATGGACAGATAGTCACATTTGCATATCAATGTTCTGGATATGAGAGCAGTACTTTTGGCGTTGCAGTACTTCCAGGACTCTCTTCCTGTAGGAACGATTGCAGTTCAGACAGACTATTCAGTAGTCTGATACTTGAGCAAGCAGGGGGGAACCAAGTCTCTTACCCCCTTTGCCGAGAAGCCCTCAGAGTTTGGCAGTGGGCTCTTTCCTCCCAGCGCTTTCTGTTGGGAACGCACATCCCATGGAGATCCAACATGATAGCAGACAAACTGAGCAGGGCAATTTTGTTGCCACATGAGTGGTCCCTCAAGAAAGAGATTGCAGACAAGATTTGCCACAAATGGGGCCAGCCTTGCTGCGACCTTTTTGCCAGCCGCATCAACACGAAATGCAGAATCTACTTTGCCCTGATTCCTCCTCCGGGAGAAGTCCCAGTTCCCCTCATAGCCAGGCTTCATAACTTCTCCATTGAGACAAAACAGATTCTTTTGTCTTCTCACAAGCTGTCCACTAGAAGATTATATTTTAGTAAGTGGAAGAGATTTTCCATATTGTCTTTTAAGCAGAACATTGATCCTTACCAAGCCCCCCTGACATCCATACTAGAATTCTTGACTATGATTTTTAGTAAAGGAGCGGCAGCCGCAATAGTTTGAGTTCAGTTGGCTGCTATATCTAACTTTCATCTCTGGATTGATGGGCTAAATATGTACCACAAGTTATCCAAGGCCTTTCTCAAGGGAACATTTCATATGAGACCTCCAGTGAAAACTCCCTGTTCTCCATGGAATCTAAATGTTATGCTGTTTCGTATAATCCTTCCCCCGTTTGATTCATTGTCGTGGAAAACCATTTTTCTGGTAGCTATTACTTCTGTCTGCAGAGTGTCAGAGCTTCAAGCTTTATCTATCAGCCCTCCTTATTTGATTTTTCATGCTGACAGAGTATCTCTTAGGAGAAACCCCTCTTTTTTGCCCAAAGTTTGTTCAGAAACTAATATCAACGAAGTCATTGAGTTACCAGTTTTCTTCCCTAATCATTCCAGTAAGTTGGAGTATATGCTGCAAAAACTTGATGTTCACAGACATCTCAGATTTTATTTGGATAGAACAAAAGATTTCAGGAAATCAGACCAACTATTCGTTTCATTCTTTGAAGCCAGAAAAGGTAGACCAGTGACTAAAAGAACTCTGTCTAAATGGTTATCTGATTGTATCACCTTTGTTTACCCAGCTGCTAATATGCCTTTGCAACACAAGATTAAAGCTCACTCAACCGGAGCAGTTTCTACATCCTCTGCATTCCAAGCCAAATTGCCCCTTGATAGCATTTGTGCAGCAGCCACTTGGTCTAAACCTCATACTTTTATCACGCATTACAAAGTTGATAAGGCGTACAGGGACAGGGCTTCTTTTGGGTCTACGGTTCTGAAGAATGTACTCCCGTGAGCCACCCGAGATTGATGGTGCTAGGGACGCTACCCATCAGTAAAGAATGAACGGCAAAATTGAACAACTTCACATTAAGAAGTTATGTACTCACCATAATGTTCCATATGAGTTGTTCATCTCTCCTTCATTCTTACATCCCTCCCTTCTTCCCCCTCCTGGCTGATAGTTGACCTAGAGGTTGGTCTCATCCTGGTTTCTCAATTCTTCCTCTCTATAGGAGGATAGCTTATTTATATGATAATAGTACATGCAGCAAACAAGATCTGAGGTAATTCACAGTACATCATGGGATAGGGGCTTGGCCTCTAGCTACTGGAAGACGTCGAGCTTTGCATACGACCGGACTGGAGCCGATGGATTGGCTCCGAACCCATCAGTAAAGAATGAAAGCGAGATGAACAACTCACATGGAGAGTTGTGGTGAGTACATAACTTATTATTCTTATATGTTATTGCCATAACTCTTTAATTTCTTTTCTTTCTCCTGAATCTAACTTTTTTTAATTTACTCTTTTTATGCCTTTTCCTATATTAATATATTCCTCATTCTCATGAATTTTTATCCAAATTACCACATTATCAGAAAACCCATTATATTTAATTCCTTTTTGTATAATTTATTTTTAGGCCTGATATTAAATATCAATTTCTGTCTTAATTTCATTTCTAAGTCCATTGTTTATTTTCCCATATTTTTAATTTTCCACTTTTCACAATTTCAGTAACCATTTTAACATCAAAACTATTCGTTTTATTTCTCACTTGTCATTATTATATCCATGTTAACACAGACATAATTAGATATACTTTTAAACATTGTTTCTCTTTCTTTCTTTGTCACATGTGCTTATAAAGCTGTTAGTCTATATTTATTTTATTAATTTAACATTTGTTTATGGGGAAAACCCGACTAGGACGGAGCCCATTTTTAGCGGAGGCCTAGGGAAAAATGCTCCACACACATCTTTGGAATGTGGGAGGAAACTGAAGCACCTGGAGGAGACCCATGCAAACGCAGGGAAGAGATGCAAACTCCACAAAGAAGACACCCCAGCCAAGAATTGAACTGGACAATCTCTTGCTGTGAGGCGACAATGCTAACCGTTGCACCACTGTGCCACCCATTTTTTTTTTAATCATCTTATATCCACTACTGTTATTTGGTGTAGTTCTACTATCGTAATATCTAATATTTGTATATTTTCTTGGCATAGCATGCATATGCTTGAACATGTTTCTTTGCCTATATTCCAAATAACAGTACCGTTCCAAAGTTTTTCTGTTTACACCCTTTCTTCTTCTGTTGGCAATAATACTAACTTCTAATACTATTACTTGAGCAGCTACTGCAGCACACCATTGTAAAATACTAATTCTTCTCTTAATATTCTTCATACTGATCACTTTCAAAGCTAATATTTTTAGCTTTATAGAACAGTCATTAGAATAATCTTTTATCCCTTACCTTTCTTATTCTCTCTTACAATTACATTTTTACATTTTCTTTTTCTTTCCCTGTCTTTCCTGTTGAATTTTTCTTGCCTTTTACCATATGCCACTCTTTTCACTTGTTTCATCTCTCACTTTTCTTTTTCTCTATCTTTCTCTTTAGATTTAAATACAATTTCTTTCTTTTTTCTTGTGTTGTGTGTTCTTGTATAGCATTCTTTTCTGTTTTTCTTGTATAATTTCATTTTCTTTTTCTTGTATTTCTACCTCACAGTCTAACCATGTATGTCCTGTATTACCACATTTCTTACATTTCACTTCACATTTCTTTGCATTATGACCTGTCTGACCACATAACATTTTTTGTCACATTCATTAATTAAATGGTCACTTTTTCCAGAAAAATAAGTCTTTGGTTGTTCTCTGTACCTCATGAAACCTTTATTGCCATGCGTGTTAATAATACTAGGTGTGTCCGAAGGGGAAGAAAAACACAACAGTTCAACTCAAACCAAAAAGAAACAAGTGGTTTTGGCTGAAAGCACACGCCGTGGAGGAAAACACTTAAATAACCACATTATTAATTACAATGAAAAATGTATTAGACCAAAACCTAAAATTAAGTGCTTTCATCCTGCTACAATCAGGACTTCTTCAGAATAACAAAATAAACATAAACCAGTGCTTTAACTACTTTAAAATTTGTGCCAAAATACAAATAAAATATATATTTTTAAAATAAACTAACCCCCCATGGAATAAAATCTGAACCTATTCTTCACTTTCCTATCCTACCCTAAAGTGCTAAGGAGAAAAGAGTATCAGAAATAATATCAGAAAGAAATAATGTCAAAAAGAAAAAAATGTGAAATAAAACCGCTACCACAGGGAGAGTGTAAAATAATAGGGTATAAAATAATAAATTAAGTGAATATCATAAAAACAGAGTAAAAATACACTAAAAAGTGTGTGCATGTATATGAATATTATGTAAAGTGTGTATGTATGTGATAACCTACACTTTAAAACTGGTTTAATTGAAATATAGTCATTCAATCATGGGGCAGTGAAACCATTCAACATAAACTCCCACCAGGTCTCCTTATATTTTTGCCAGTTCTGTCAGTCACAACATGTAGGATCCATGTTTACCTGCTCCAAGATACCAAAGAGAAGTTCACTATGTGTAGGATGACCTTTTCCTCTTCATAAATACATTTGCAGTAAGGATATCACCCACATTTTTGGTACCACCAAAAAAAAAAAAAAAACTTCAAATGTACACTTTAAATTCTTCCCTGTCTTAAAAACAAATGTTGGCTCTGTACCTACTACACCAACCAACTCCGCATTAAATCTCAATATATTCCAATTGTTTGAAACAATAGTTTTTATAGGGTTTGCAGCATAATTGTATTCTAAAATCATAGCTCTGTCAAAACCCCCCTTTGATCTTACCTGCACATTCACTTTATCTGGATCTTTAACTCCTATTCATGGCTTAAATTTTGTCCCCATCCCATAATGACTTCCTGTGTCACCTAAACAATCAAATTCTCTGGGTAACCTCTTTCCATAAATAACCTTGAAATTAATTTTATCGCTTCCAAAAAAATCCTCAAAATTTGAAGTCATCCTTGTAGCTCTAAAACACTGCTTTTTAATGATGTTTTTTTCTCTTTAAATGTATGGGCACTAGTGAAAGGGAAGGTAGGAATTACTAGATGTAGATATTCTAAAGATCCTAGACCTAAATTTTCCTTCAAAAACATCTATCCCTACATCTAAATAATTAATCCCATTTTTTTACAGTTATAAGTGAATTTTTAAATAATCAGTAAACATCTCAATAAGTTCCTCCGGACCTTCCTAGATAATAAAGTTGCCGTCCAAAAACTTTGTGTATAATTGGATAACGTCCCAGTAACGAGAAGTAAATGCAAATCTTCTCTCCCAATTTAATAAAACCAAGTTCACAAATAAAGGGGCACAAGCAGTGCCCATTGCAACACCTTTTATTTGTTGGAAGGTTTCCCCTTCAAAATAAAATTGTTTTCCAAAACAAGTTCTAAAAAATAAAGATCTTTTCCCTTCAAAAATTCAGCTGTGTTCAAATTATCAAGAAAAAAATCCAAGCCCTCCTCTAGGGATAGACGAAAAAAGGTCTATTATATCTACAGTAAGAAACCATATATCAGAAACAAGATCCTGGATTAAAGAACCCAAAATGTCCCATGAATCTGTAAACAAATGGGGATATATACTCATGACTTCTTTTAAGACTGATCCAAAAAGACTACCACTTGATGAGTTTTTAAACCTCTGGCTGCAACAGAGTTGGCCTATTCGGTAGATTAGTCATACTCTTATGAATCTTAAGGATTCCAAAGAATATGATATCCTGGGTTTATCCACTTTCAAAAAAATCGTAAGTTTTAGGAGTAATACTACTTTCCAACAAGAGATCATCTAACAAAAAAATAAATTTTGCAGTATGCTATTGTAATCTCGTTCTTTGAAACTGGGAGATAAGTCTGAGAATCCTCCAGTATCTGCAGCATGTTTGAGGAGTGATCTAGCATATCTACCAAAATGATGCCACCACCCTTTAACTAGTTTCATAGTTCACAGGTTGGAATTTTGAACCAGTTCAGCTAACAATTTACATTCATTCTGGGTAAGGTTGTATTTTTTAAAACCTTTGCTATTAACTGAAAACTCATAAAAGGGTACCACGACAAAAAACTTCTCTCTCCAACAAATATAACAACCAAGATCAAAATAAGGAAGCAAAAGTGAATGTTGAACTATTTCAATGAGCAACCACGCAGTAAAATAACTTCTTTATGTTTATTCTAGCGCCTCAGTGTCACCACCTTCATGGATTAAAAAAATCACATAAAAAATGCACTTTTATACACTTGATTACAAATTGCATTCAATTAATCAATTAAATACACTTTAACTTTAAAGGAAACACTTCCAATTTAACTCATTGTTCAAGCCCTTAGGAACCAGAGTTTTATACTTCAGAATATATACACTTTCCTTGTATAACAATTTCTGTTTTAATATAGCCTCATTTTCTTCAATACATTTAACTTGTTCCAAGATAGTACCTTGTAACAATTTAACATCACTATTATGCTTTATTTTAAAATGTGAAGAAATTATTTTATTTTCCCTTTGGTTCCTTACATCTCTTATGTGTTCCGTGAATCTAACATGAAACATTATTTTTGTTTCCCCAATATAGTATAGATTACAAGGGTAACACAAAGCATATATTACCCTTTTACTTTCACAGGAAAATATACCCCTGGGTTCAAATTTAACATTATTAATACTTCTAACTGTGTTAACAGTGTGTGTACACACACTACATTTACCACATCTCAAAGTTCCCATAGCTAATAAGGGTCTTCGTATTTTGATTGTTGGCATACTAAAAGCTTCATGTACCAACATGTCCTTTATACTTTTACCTCTAATATATGAAAAAAGGGGTTGCTTGGGTAAAATGGTTGCTAAAAATGTGTCTTGTATTAAACTTTCCCAGTAATATTTAATTAATTCTACAACTTCTTTACTTTTAATATTATAAACAAACACAAAATGTACTGGGTCTATTTTATATTGTGTATTCTACATGTATCAGACATCCTGTGCTTCTTTCTTTCATACCTCTGTCCTCCCTTAACCCATTTGCTATTCTGGTTTGTGCCCCCTGTATAATCCTTGGGTCATATCCTCTCCCCAAAAACATATTGTTTTTTTTCTATTTCCTGTAACAAATTATCCTTATCACTACATAACTTTGACAATCGTAATAACTCCCCATAGGGAAGTGCCTTAAGCACATGGGGGGGGGGTGACAACTGGTGGCATGGAGATACTGACTACCTTCTAGAAATTTCCTATGCACACCAGTTGTAATACTTCCATTCTCTTTCCCCTCTAAAACAAGATCTAAATATACAACTTTTTTACCTCTTTGTAAACCATCAAATGATAAGCCATATGTGTTGTTATGTAGGTCAATCATAAAACTGTCCAACTCATTCCAACCACCCTCATAAACAATATTAAATCATCTATGTATCTGAAATAAAAATCAACATATTTCTTCATAAAACTGAATTTAAATACAAAAGTAATCTCAAAAAATGACATGAAAAGATTGGGCATACATGGGGGCAAAAGGAGCCCCCATGGCTGTTCCTTGACTTTGTCTATACATTTGTCATAATAAAAATAATTATTTTTCAAACAAAAATCTAACAACTCAGTAATAAAATTTAAAAAAGGATTATCCCCCAAGAAATACAGGATGGCTTCCAAATCCATACACAAGTTTAAATTGGGGTATATAAGCTTCTCACAATATTTGTTCTTATTCCATACTTTTGGAGAAATTTTCTTCAAAACATCAAAACTATCTTGTATGTATACAGGTGATTTCTGAACATAAGGTAATAAAACCTTGTGTAACACCAAACTAATCTTCTGCAGAAAATATTTACAGGCCGAAATTATGGGCCTGCCAGGAGGATTCACCAAACTTTTGTGTATTTTTGGTAGGCAGAAAAAAAACTGCCGTTTCTCTTGTCTCTTGCATCTTTTTCTGTAAAATAACCCAATCTTGCACCTTTTTCTAATATTTTTTCGTAATCAATTAAAGCCTGTGCATAGACCTTCCTTTCACATTTCTCATAAACATCTCTATTTTCCAAATGGTCCATACACATTCTGTAATATTGTATTACATTTATAACTACTGTTTTGTTGCCCTTATCGACTGGTTTTATTACCACTTCTTTTCTATTTTGCAGTTCTTTTAAAGACTGCCACTCTTTAAATGTCAAGTTATAACTTAAATTACCTTTATTTTTTAGAACCTTTTCACAAATATTCTCTCCCCTAAATCCAATCATAGAACTAAAATGTGCTATACGTTTATTGTCAAAAGGAGGAATTTATGTAGCACAGGAATATTGGACAAATCAATTTTTGCAATATGCATTCACATTTTCATGAAATACAAACATGTCCTCTATTTCTTCACAACATGAATAAAAACTATCATCAGACTCTTCATCAATGTGACTAGTTTCAACAACATTCAATTTAACAGTATTCATTTCAACAGCAAAGAAATCTTTAAGATATAACTTGTGTATAAACCTAAACATTTCTTGTTTTACTACATGGGCCCTTGGAATCGCAGTTGGAATAAATTTAAGGCCTTGATTTCAAACTATTTGTTCCTGTGATAAATCACAGTTTGACAAATTAACTACCATATCTGGTTCAGCACATACCCTTACATCATCATTTAAATCTTTTATTATAATGCTGTCCATTATGTTGTCCATACTTATAGTCCCTTCTTTGGCCATCATTCGCACTATTGGTGCTGCTTCTGTCCCTTTTCTGCCCTTGATACTGATTCTGCTCCCCTCCACTCCAAAATTCACGGCGATATTCTTCCGGCCGTTGTGGTTGTGGTAAACCAGGATATTCTTCATTCTCGTCAGATCCATAATCACTGGCTCCCTCCGAAGAAATAAAAGATACAGAGGAAGCCCTTTTAAAGCTTCCTTTGTGACGCTGCTGCCTCTTTGATTATGATTGGACGAAGACACAAATGCACACCCCACCCCCCCATCATAATCATTGATGTCTCTAGTTAATTTTGTTTTTTTATATTCTATTAAATCCGCTTCCAAAGGGGACAACTTTTTGTAAATGTTTTCCAAAAAAAAACTATTAACATTTTGCGTGCCCAAGGAATTACTAATTGTTTGAGACAAGAAAGCTAATTCTTGTTTTAACTTCCTATGTCTCAATTGGTCTCTTTCCAACAAAATAGCCACTCTGCGACCCATTTATGGGAAGCATTGATCCAACGTTCTCTGAACTGTTTCTCTATTGGGCATCTCAAGTCCAAATTGAAATTTAAAGTGTATTTAATTGATTAATTGAGTGTAATTTGTAATTGTGTATAAAAGTGCATTTTTTATGTGATTTTATATTCCATGAAGGTGGTGACACCGAGGCGCTAGGGTAAAAATAAGCTAGAATAAGAATAAAGAACGTGGTTGCTCCTTGAAATAGTTCAACATTCACTTTTGCTTCCTTATTTGGATCTTAGTTGTTATATTTGAAAACTCATAAAAGTCCGACACACATGCTGCTTCAAACACTTGTAAAGCAGGATGCAAAGGGGGGTTATAAAAACTTTTTTTATGCAATAAATCTTTCTTGTCCCCAAGTTGACTAGGTCCTTCAAATGCAAGTGCCAGTTTAATTAAGGCATCACAAATGTTAAACTGACATGTTGGAACAAACTTTAAGCCTTTTTCAAAAATAGAAAAGTGTTCTGGCATTATGGAGACCTGACTTAAATTAAAAATTCAAAAACCTTTAAAAGTGTAAGTCACCCCATCACGCTATAATACAATCCCTTGTCTTCATTTTTCTCACTACTTTTGTCTGACCTTTCCCCTTCGAAAAATCTTTTTCCATCTTATATCCACTACTGTTATTTGGCCCAGTTCTTCTATTGTAATATTTTCTTGGCATAGGATACATATACCTGAACATTTCTTTGCCTATATTCCAAATAATAGCACAGTTCCAAAGTTTTTCTGTTTGCATCCTTTCTTCTGTTTGCAATAATACTAACTTTACTAGTTCTAATGCTGTTACTTGAGCATCTACTGCACCACACCATTGTAAAATACTAATTCTTCTCTTAATATTCTTCATACTGTTCATATTCAAAGCTAATATTTTCAGCTTTATAGAAAAGTTATTAAATAATCTTTTATCCCATACCTTTATTATTCTCTTTTACTATTATATTTTTTTAAATTTTCTTTTTTTTTCTTTCCCCAACTCTTTCCTATTGATTTTTCTTGCCTTTTACTATATGCCACTCAGTCACTTGTTTCATCTGTCTCACATTTCTTTTTGTTTCTCTTAATCTTTCTCTTTAAATTTAAATGCCATTTCTTTTTTTGTGTTGTATGTTCTTGTATAGAATTATTTTCTATTTTTCTTGTATAATTTCATTTTCTTGTATTTCTACCTTACAGTCTAACCAGTAATGTCCTGTATTACCACATTTCTTTTCACATTTCTTTGCATTATGACCTGTCTGACCACATAAATAACATCTTTTTTGTCACATTTATTAATCACTTTTTTCCACAAAAATAACAAGTCATCGTTTGTCGTCTGTACCTCACAAAACCTGTATTGCCATGCACATTAATAATACTAGGTATGTGTATCACATTGTCAGTTTCCATTTTTAAAATTATTCCGCATTCTCAGCCCCCGGTCCATAATCCTCTTTCATCATAGATTTTATTAATGTCCACCACTTCATAGGTTCATAGGTGTTTACTAGGCTAATGACAACAAGGGACTTTTTATGCCTTGCTATGCATCCCAAATCTCTGACAAGTTCTGATGCCCTTGATAAGTGTAAGCAGGGTCTTGGGAGATGAAACATTTACAAAGCAGGGCCTGGGAGATTAACCATTTACAGGTTGCCTGTATCCATTAGAGACATAGGACCCAAACCAAGGATGAATTTCCTGTTCCCCATCCAGTTGTCCCGGTTGCCCTGGAATTGGGTTAGGGAGGAACTCTGCTTTACATGGATGGGGAGCTTGTTCCAGAGACAGGGTAATCTCTGGGATACATACCTGTCTCTCTAGCAGGTCCTAGTTATATTACTGGCAAGATTTAAGTATTTAGAATGGGTAATTTTGGTGCTGTTTGTTTTGTGGATATGCAGGAGGTCCATCATACTGGGGTCTGACAGTATCCTATATGTCCGGTATAGATCTCCCCTCAAAAGCCTGTAGGATACAGAATACAGGGATGCAGCCTTGAGGTGGTCTGCATAGGACATTTTACTTAAGCCCTGTATTCTTTTAGTGACAAACCTCTGTGGACGTTCCAGTTGTTGGATATGCCTGGGTAGGTACATGCCAAAGGGGACATTGTACTCAATGATGGGCCTGATGAATGCTGAATACAGTGGAACAATGACTTCCTTGGACTTGGATGCCATACCTTTGTTAATAAATTGCGCAACATGGAATGGTTTCCTCACTACTGTAGACGCGCGTGATGGTCTAAAGCTAGATTACTATCTGTGTGTGCCCCTAAGTCCCTGACTGTTGAGTCAACTCTAAGGGGTGTGTTGTCAATATGATAGTTACCAGGGGTGGGTGACTTCCTGAAGGATACTGTTATGCATTTGTTGGCATTTAGTTTCAGTCCATGGCTCTGACACCAGTTGTTTGTCTGTATCAGCCCCTCCTAGAGAACATGTTTGTCAGTGTGGGATTCAATGACGGCTCCTAATTTGCATCATCTGCACATTTAGTTAGCCAGAGACCACAGACATTGGTTTTGACTTCAGAAAAGTAAATGCCAAAAAGGAGAGTTCCAAGGACTGATCCCTGAGGGACTCCACTTGTGACTGGCCTCTTTGTAGAGGTGGACCCCAGTTCTAATTTCCTAGGTCCTAACTGTGAACCAATTGGCTATCCACCATGCAACATACGAGTTTGTACCTAACCTCTTGAGGTTGTGAACAGTGCCAGAGTGGGGTAGTGTCAAATGCTTTGGCCAGGTCAAGGTAGGCAGTGTGACCCATTTTGCCCTCATCCATTGCTTTGGTGACTTCTCAAAGAAGTCCACCGGGCTGAGTAGGCATGATTTGCCCTTGACAAATCCAGACTGGGTTGTGTCCAGTGTCTGGAGGTTTGCTAAATCACTATTGATCATTTCCATGATAATTTCCATGCCTTTACATGCAAGACTAGTGAGACTTATGGGTCTGTAGTTTCTGGGGTCTGTAGATGGCCCACTTTTGTGCAGAGGGATGACCATTGCTCTTCTCCATTTATGAGGTATGAAGCCTGTTTGGAGGCTACAGTTAAGTAGCAATTCCAGAGCCCCTGATAGGTCATGTTTCATGCTATTTAGAAGGCATCCTGAGATATTGCCGGGGCCCATTGATGCAGTGTTCTTGGCCTTAGAGAGCATTAAGGACCTGTTCCCTTGTGATAGCAGGGGGAGCTATATTTGATAGTATTTCCTGTGGGAAGGTTGAGGGGTGAGAGGGGTAAAGTTGAAGCTGAATGTATTGGCTAATAGGTTTTCTATATCTTCTGGCTCAGTGTAGGTGACTCCATTTACAATTAGCGCCTCACACAATTATGTGTTGCCTTTAAGGTTGTGGCCATAGCTAAAGAATGCCTTGAGGTTGTCCTTGAACTGGGAGGTGAAATTCACCTCAACTTTGGCTTTGGTAGACTTTATTTTTCTTCTGAGATGTTTGTTTAGTTTGAGTGCTTTTATCCTGCTGGGTGCTACACCTCCTAATTTTTGCCATGATTTTCTTCCTTCTATTGTACAGACTGTTGATTTTGTGATTCCACCAGGGTGGCTTGTTTTTTGAGTTAGTTCTGTACTTCTTCCTGATGGGTACAGTTGCCTCTCTGCAGCTATTAACATGCTTGTACAGGGTTTCTGTGAACAGTTCTGCATAGGCAGCATTATTCTCAGGGTTTATAGGGGCTTGACATTTTTCCAGGTTATCACTTAATAGCAGGAGGTTAGCCTTAGAGTAGTTCCTGAGTGTTCCAGGTTTAGCTAGGGGTCCAGGTTTTATTTTTACTTCAAAGGAGACCATTTTGTGGTCTGACCTTACCAGGGAAGACATTACACTAGTGGATGTGCAGCATTCTGCTATATTAGTGAGGACCAGATCCAATTTGGCTGCACGCCTGGTTGGTGTATTGACTATCTGGTTCAGGGAGTTTGTGTGTTAAAAATCCAGCAATCTCTGTGCCTGTACGTTTGGTCTCGTATAGGATTCCCGGTTATTAAAGTTGCCAATGAATATGGTATTGGGTTGGATGGTTAGTGCTTCTAATAAGTTTAAATACATGGTATGTGTTTCCTGAGTAATAGAGGGGAACCTTTATCTGGCAAGGAAGTGATATTGGATTTTGCCCATGGTGATTTGAACATGGAGCAGCTCAAGTGCATTATCTTGTTTGACCAACCTTGAGGTATATTTTTTTTAATGTAAATAGATACACCTCCACCTTTAGTCCCTGTCTGTGTAGTGGCTGGTCTAAATGAGTGGAAGGCATTATAACCTTGCACTGCTGATGTGCTGCCCACGGCTTTAAACCATGTCTCAGTGACCCCATAGACATCGGCATTCTGTAGGGTGAAGAGAACTTCTAGGGAGGGGTGTTTTTTTGTTTAGACTCCAAGCATTGAGCAGTAATAAGTTTAGATTTTCTTGGTTTTGATTTGCTGTGTTGGAAGTACTTTCAGTTTGGCATTGCCTAAAAAAGGCACTATGTGGGAAGACAATGTTTTAGTTAATATTCAAAAGCCTAGCGGGGAGAGGTGGAGACCATCCCTGGCAAAGCAGCGTGGTCTGTTGACTGTCTCCTTCCAAGCTGACAAATATTGCACCCCTTAGAGTGACACCAGAAACTAAGCCAGTTATTAAAGTCAGTCATTTTTTGTTTGTATTGTGGCATCATCCTTGGAGAAAATAAAATGCTGCTCAATGCTAGGCTCATGCCAGCCTGAGAGAGACATTCTGAGAGCTCCATGATGCCTCTCTTCATTTAGTCTAGGAAGGTCCGTGTCAGGTCATTTACTCCCACATGGACTATGACTTTAGTCATACTGATACTTGTGGTCCAATGACCTGAATGCATGCGGAATGTGGCAGATCCTAGCCCCTGATAAGCAACTGACCATGACATTCTCTTTACTCATGCTGTTGAGAGGGACATCAGTGTGTCTCACAGTGGAGTCTCCAATTACCAGTATGTTAGATTGTGTGGTGGCTTACCTTATGGGCTTAAAGGTAGAGGCTCCATGAGGTGTGGCTCTGTGTTGATGTGTGTGTTGTTTTGAAAGAGTGCATTTGGGGCTGCTAAGGGTATTTATGTGCACTTAGTCTAGGAGGTCTTTGTGGTTTAGAAAGGTTATATCTAAGTGCCTCAGCATATGTGGGCCTATGTGTCTGCTTTAAATTGTGTGGGATGGGTGCAGCATATGTACTACTGACATCTTAATTGACATTAGGAGTACTTTTATGTGAAAGATGTGCCTCCAGTGATGTACATCTCTCACATACCATATCAGTTTGTATGAGAATTAATTGGCTGTCCGTAAACATGAGGCAATTTCTACAATTGCTGATGCATCTGTTTTCCAGTTCAAAATTTATACAATACTAGCATCACGTTGGACAGTCAGTGCTTGTCAGTGCTTACATTCAATAAGCATTTATATCCAAATCCCACATTTAACTTTCTGTCCAGTCTTAATCTCAGCTTTGATTTAATAGTATTCCTTAAAAACAGGTAAACACACAAATTAGCTAATTACAAATAGAGCTTAATTTATTTTCACAATATTCCAAGTCTTAATGTCTAGATCAAAGTCTTACATTATATTGCAGTCTATTTTATCAAGTAAGTTTACATCTTGGGTAGTTTGTTTCATTTCAGTGTCCTCTTCAAACATTGTTTCCATTACAGACTCCCATATGGCCTACTTTATTACTGTGGAGTTCTTTTTCTGATTTCTAATTGTTTTCAGTTACATATTTTTAAACTCCACAATTTGAACCCTCAGACAGGTCAGATCTAAAATTTTTGTCATGGAAAACCATTTTTCTAGTTGCTATCACATTAGCTAGATGAATATCTGAACTCTAGACTCTTATCTTCCAAATCTCCTTACCTGGTTTTCCACAAAAAGAGTGTCTTTGCGGACCAACCCATCTTTTTTTGCCTAAGATGGCTTCTGAGTCTAATAGTAACCAGGTCATTAACCTCCCAGTTTTCTTTCTAAATTTGTTTTTATCTCCATAAAACCAAAGATTTCCAGATGACTCTCAGTTTTTAGTATCTTTCCCACCTAACAGACTGGGTAAGTCAGCTTACAAAGTTACACTGGCCAAACCAATTGTTTCTTCTTTGTCTCTGTTAAAAGAGCATTAGCTTTGCCTAAGCCTCCTAGAGCTCATTCCACGAAGTATGTGGTGGTCTCCTCAGCTTTTTGGTCAAGGGCTTCCATAGATGATATTTGTGCAGCTGCTACTTGGTCCATTGCTCATAGTTGTATTGCTTATTACAAAATAATTTGTTTTTTAGGAACAGAGGTGCATTTGGCTCTGCAGTACTCTGGAATATCCTTCCATGAGGACCACCCAAGGTTCATTTAGCTGGGGAGTCTGCCCCATCAGTTGAGGAATGAATGCAAATGGCATCAGATAAAAAAAAAAGTTATGTACTCACCAGAAGATTAAATCTGTGTTGTCCATTTTTATTCTTCCTCAACTTCCTGTCCTCCTAACTGCCTTCCCCTTGGTTCTAGATAGGCCTAAGCATTTCAGTTTGGGAACTGTTTTTCCTTGTTTGGGCTCCAGCTCTTGTTTCCTATTGCTATACCTACTTCAGTTCTATTAAGTTAGTTGTAAATGTCTTGTATGGGCAGTAAGCTTGATCTGAGGTATGTTAGGAGGGCAGGGCATTATGGATAAAGGGAGGATCTCAAGAGTTTGCATTCAAGGATCTGGTGGAAGCAGCCAAGTCAGATCAGAGACCCATCAGTTAAGGAAAATGGACAACACAGATGTAACACATGGTGAATGCATAACTTTTTTTATTTTTTCATTTACTCCTCCCTAATTCCTCTGTTGTCAAACTATCTTTATTGAAAGCAGTGTAACATCATTTACAGTTTGAAAATAAGGACTTTTGATTAGAAAGCATGTACTGTAATTCTCTTTTAGTTAAATGTAAGCTTACATTTTAAGTAAAATTTGAGATCATTTATATTAATCATATAGTTATGTTCTGTCTTGTCCTTATCGATTCAGTGTTTTAAGGGATCATTCAGAATACAACTCACATTTTCATTGTACTGCTTCATTTTCCATATAAATATTTATCCTTTTTAAGTACTGTCCACAGTCGTTCCCTATTCATTGTTTTTTTTTTTTTTGTTTTTTTGTTTTTTTTTATGGAATCTACTACTTTTTTTGTAAACTGTTTCACCTCCTTTGTTTCATCCCTCATTTTATTATGGAAAACAGGAAGAGACTTCACAGGAAATCTCTCTCTTGTAGTGTCTATAGTTTGCATTTTTGCATCTGTTGACTGGTTGGTTTTCATTCTTTAACTCCCCACCCACCAACCCCCGACCTTTTGTAGATGAACGAGAATTTATAAGGACACCGCTGTCCTTAATGTTGAGCTCCAAATGTGGCCTTTCTGTCAAAGTTACAATAGTTCTTTATACTTTTTGTAAAATAGCAAACAAGATCTGAGGTAAGTTAGGGGTTGGTACATTATGGATAAGGGAGGAGCTCAAGATCTTTTTCGTAGCCACAAGCTTTAGTAACGGCCGAGCTGGATCTGAGGTTCAGATCAGAACCCAACATTTCCGGAAGAATAAAAAAGGACAACACAGATGGAATGTTATGGTGAGTGCATAACTTTTTTTTAGCTCAGTTTGATACGAGTAACATCTCATTTAATATAAATATCTAATCTAATTTATTGTATAATATTTTAATGTACAAGTTATAACTTTCTTTGAATAACTTAGGATAATTGTATAAGTAAAAAAGAATTAACAAAGTTAAATGTTAAGAAAGAATTATTAGTTTAGAAAAATTAAACTTGAAAGATGGTGTTAATGCATTAAATATGAATACAAGAAGATTACTGTCATACAATCCACTTGATATTGTGAGATAACCATTAAAATGTTTAAACCTTGACAATTATATTAAAATATAACATTTGCTGTAATATGAGATGACCGTATTTATTGTATATTGATATATGCAAACATGTCATTTAACAAACTTGTACATATAAATATCACCACAAAATAATTTATAATCATGGAGTCAGATGACCAATGCCTATTCTCTGTTCTCTTGTCTTATATAGCCACTAAAACAGGCATTTTTATTGTGGAAATAGTTGCTATGTAGAATATAAATAGGAGTCTATGCAGTCTAAAGTCTTGACCTCCCCTTCCTTCCCTCTTTTTTCCCCAGATAATACATTGATTAAATAAATTGTTACTTTTTAGTAAATTGAATAGTATATACTATATAGCCCTCTCTAAAGCTAAAAACACAGCATCAATGGGACCGGACGGTGTCCCGGGCTGTGTACTACATGAACTCCAAGAGGAACTAAACCCACACATAAGGCTGCTGTTTAATCTTAGCCTTACTACAGGATACGTACCCAAAGAGTGGCGTACGGCAACAGTGGTCCCACTTCACAAAGGCAGTACTTCTATGGACCCTGGAAATTACCGCCCCATAAGCTTGACGAGCCTGGTCTGCAAAGCTATGGAGAGGATCATTATGGAACTCATAAACAAAGACATTGGGGACCTACAGACATTGGATCCTACCCAATTTGGCTTTGTCAAGGGCAGATCCTGCCTTTTGAACTTGGTCGATTTTTTTGAAACCGTCACTAAGGCCATTGATGAGGGTAAGGCAGTTCACACAGCCTACCTTGACCTTGCAAAAGCCTTTGACAAAATACCCCACTCGGGCATCATAGACAAACTCACCAACTTAAATGTAAACCCATATGTCACAAGATGGGTTGCAAACTGGCTCAAGGACAGAACCCACAGGGTCAGAGTTGCTGGAGCTATGTCAGACTCTAAGCCAGTCACAAGTGGTGTCCCACAGGGCTCAGTCCTGGGGACCCCTCTTGTTCGGCATTTATTTTTCCGAGGTACAGGCAAACATAGGAGGATTGTGGCTGACAAAGTTCGCAGATGACTGCAAACTGGGTGCCATAATTGATACTCCAGCGGACACAAACATCCTTCAGAGGGGCCTCATAGAAACGGATAATTGGTGCCAGAGCCATGGCCTTAAGCTGAACGCCAAAAAATGTATAGTCATACCCTTTGGGAAAAACAAGGTACCCACAAATTACCACATAGGTGGTAATCCATTAAGTACGGAAGAGGTAATCAGGGACCTAGGGACCCAGGTTGACAGTAACCTCTCATTTGACACTCACATTGCCAAAGTGGTTAGGAAGACCTTCTATATTGCCCACCTTATCTTGAAGGGTTTCACATCTAGATCAAGAGAGGTCATTGTGCCCCTGTACTCTTCTCTTATCAGACCAATGATTGAGTACAATGCCCCATTTGGGATGTATCTTACCCGACACCTGCAGCAGTTGGAAAGACCCCAAAAGTTCCTCACCAAGAGGATAAAGGGTCTTAAACATATGTCATATGCTGCCCGACTGAAAAACTCCAGCTCTATTCAGTCGCATACCGCCTACTCAGAGGTGATCTGTGCCGGACCTACAAGGCCATGTCCAATCCGGAATTAATGGACATGCTCCGCCTCAGAAAATCCAAATCCATCAGAGCCACGAGAGCAAGAGACTTAAACCTCAACACAGAAATAAATAGGACGTGCTGGAGGGACAGATTCATAACCCAGAGGCTCCCTACACTCTGGAACAGAATCTCAATCCATGTTAGGCAGAGCCCCTCACTAACTCTATTCAAGAGAAATCTTGACGAGTGGATGGGAGATCGTAGGTTTACCCCGGGGGTCATCTCTGTGTCACTACTAGACAGAGGCACAGTAAACTAAACCCTAAAAGGGCGTAGTATTCTCATCCTAAGGGGTGGTGAAAGCCACACACACTCTGGCTAGGCTTATAAATGCCCTAGGGCAGATAGCCTAGTACGAACCTATGAACCTATGCTTGTAGAATTAAGCTATAATAAGATGAGTGTTTGCCTGTAACTGTAATAAAGCAAGTAAACTAAGTATAACTTCTGTGTTACCAGCCATTTCACCATCTGTTGGGAATAAAGTCAAAGGGAAGCACCCTGTGGATGTAAATTTAAGTGTTTTCTAGCCATCTCTCCTCTATTGCTTTCCAGTTAAGAAGGTCTTTCTTGACAGCCAATACACTTGTTAAAATAATACAATCTCCCAAGAGCCTATAACACACATGCTAGACATTAACTAATTAAAGAATGAACCCTGTCACAAGTTTCTGTTATCAAGCACCACTGCAGTGAAAGTTCATTAGAACAGCCCTCCCAATAGAATCTATCAGCATGGCGTATTTCCATTCCCCTAATCAGTGTAAAACAGTCACCATCATGAGCCTCCCACGTTTTTCTCTCCCATTTGGCACATTACCATGACAGGATGAACATTCAACCAACAATCATAACCCAGCATGACTTTCCAATAAGGGAAGCTGTATACATGTACATTAAGCGAGAGCAAGCACAAAACATGCATGGCACTGACTGTTAGAGTGTACACAAAAGAGTGTACATAAATGAAAAATGTAATAGCAAGTCCAGTCCGAAGGCACTTCAGTACAATGTGCATGTTTTACCAGAAGCCAGCTTCAGCAAGATAAATGCACATAGTGATATCTTCTGCATATCTCTGGGTCCGTCAAAGAAATCCTTAATTACTTTCTATAACAATGTACCCATAAGTAACTGCAACTTTAAGCCGAACCTAAAAAATCATGTCATTGCTTGTGACATATGCTTGAAATGAAAAGAAGAAAAATCTCTCCCCAACAAATCCTCTGTCAAATTTAATACCACCAACAAAATAAAGTAAATGAAGGATTTGACCATCCGCAATTAACATCACATAGACATTTTTCTCTACTACATCCCATTGTCTCCTATCCAAAATTAGAAACAGTATACTTAAACAATCCTTCAAATAATTTTAGCTTCAGCTAATGAACTAGTGAGTCTGACGGGCAGCTCAAACATCCGGAAACTGCTCAGAAAAAATATATACATCTCATACATCATTCCCTCCTCACGACAGAAAGAAAAAAACAAAAGGAAACAAAGCAACCACTCCATGTGTATTAAACATGAATATACTTTTAAGTCAAGAATTACTTTAGTAAATCGCCATCACCGAATCCACACATCAGGCAAGTGAATAAAGATGAAGCTCTATAATGACTCTGAGCACACACAAGTATAAAGCCGTTACTTCTCTCTCCTCCCCTTTTGTTTTCATTTACAGCACTAAATACACTTTTGTGTTTAAGCATTATTTAATAAGCATTTAATAATTCTGAGTAAATATGACTTCAAGAGAATGCTACCTGAAGTTGGTGTAAAGTGATTGTGTTTAAACTTTTAGCCCTAAGTATTGTTTATCCTTGGGGGGGGGGGGGGTTAGAGGTCTTTTATGTGGACTTTTGTTCTACTTTTGCTTTTTCTTCACTTCCGACCAATTATTTTCCCTGAAAATCTGTCTAAAGAAGGAGATGACCAGTCCAAATGTTCTGTTAAGGAGATTATTGTTCTTCACAAAATAAGATGCTTCTTTCAGGTTGTTAAATATTCTGATATCATTGGCTAAATGAATTTTGATTTTTGCTGGGAAGATTATTTGAGTCTTTATATTATTTTGCTTGAGAAGCTTAACTAGTGCCCATCATTTCCTTCTCATTTCTATGTTTTTTGTTGAAAAGGCATATTATGTTATGCTGGCCGTGGTCTAAAGGTGCTCTTTCCCATGCCGTTTTGAAAAAAAATTTACTACTTTTGACCTTGATGAAGCTGATGAATTATTGGACAAAGGTGTACCAATTACTGTTTGAGCTCTTTCAATACCATGTGACAGTCTACTTTATAAGTTTAAGAATTTAGGAATTCTGTAGATAAAAAGGGGAGACTATCTTAGTTTTTTTTTTCAGGTAACCCAAAAATGCTGGTTACACCTTCTTGCTTTATTTTCTAAGTTGTCTAATTAATCAGCTAAGTATTCTGTTTGAATAAAACAAATCTGTTCGTCTTTCTTCATCTTTAATCCTTCCCTCCATGCCAGTCAGGGCAGTTTCTCTATCTGCAGTTTTTACTTGTTGGATCATTTCTTTGAAGATGTCCATTTGTTTTAAACTATTTTCTTTTAAATTTTCCAATTGCTTTGAAAGCCATCCATTTCCAAGATGATTTGTGAAGTGTAGTCATTACTTGCTGCAAGTCCTTCAGTGAGGAGTCTGTATGCGAATGCTTCAAATTGCTCATATCCAGTAGCTAACAAGCCCCCAGAAAAGTTTGAAGGGAAAATATTGAGATACCTACACACATTTTTGTAATTTGTAGGACTGAAGTTATATGAAGAGATGTGTAAAGGAATTCTCTTTTAATTTTTTTACTGTATAATTTTAATAAGGACTGTAGTGGTGCAGTGGTTAGTGTTGTCGCCTTACAGCAAGAGGTTCTCCAGTTCAATTCTCAGCTGGTGTGCCTTCTGTGCGGAGTCTGCATGTCCTCCCTGCAGTTGAGTGAGTTTAAAGACATGCAGGTAGGTGCGTGTGCCTTCTTTGAAGGTTGGGTGGGTGGCAACTCAACTCTGTAAAAAACACTCCCATTCAATCTGTGGACTGGTGATCTGCTGTGGCGACGCCTATCCGGGATAAGCCGAAAGACATTGCTTTTACTGCAGAACTCTGAAAAGTTGTTGTTTTCGTTTAGCCATCTAGGCTCCGCCTCCCCTTTTGGATAATTTTCATAAAACTCATTCTGGTTACTGAATCAATATATTGCACATGCATAAATTATCCTCAGAATGGTGTGATGTGCTAATCTAAGGTAAATGTTCTGGTCTTGTGTTTTGTTTTGTATGTCAGAAAATGTGACTGTGTTAAATAGTTTTGATTCTTATAATATTGGAGCTCTTCCTGAGTGTATCATGTTTACTTCTCAAATTCAGAACATCAGAGTTCAAACATAGCTGCATGGAAAAAGGCTTCTCAATCATTAGTGGACTGGAGTTCCGCTGTGGCGACCCCTAACCGGGAAAAGCCGAAAGACACAACAGTCTGTTTTACTGTGTTTTAGTATTGTTCAGAATTGTTTGAAGAGTACATAAATTGCATATTTTGCATTTTGATTTGAAAGTAAGAGTTCCCTAAAATGACAGCACTCAGACATTTCTGGATGTTTCATTTGCTACATTATCAGACTGATTAAAGAAGACGTCCTTTGAGTATTGTTGGTTGTTGAATGTTTGACTAAGCGGTTACATTTTTTCATGATATAGTCACCATTCCTTTGTGTACTGACATTTGTATTCATCAGAATGTTGTGCTAGTTTTCATTTGATTTAAATACAAATGCTTCTTGAAATCCTGCTTCAGGCTGTTAAACAATGAACTTTGATTATAAGATAATTTTCATTTTGTTAAATGTATCAGTAAAAGGTTAAACAATATGTGAAGTTGGATTGACATGCATTTACTTATTTATGTTTTTGCCATTTCATGAATTATATTTGAAATTAAAATTTCCACAGCATTCATGATGAATTGTGTGAGCAGCATATGTTAGTGTTGTATAGTCTTTGTTCTAGAATGTGTATTACAGTTGCTGACTGTTACATACTTTATTTTTCAGCTGTGCAGCTTGAAGACTCTAGGAGTAGACAACTACAGGATGTAAATCCAGCACTGAAAACAAAATCAGAGGAGACACCGATTATGACATCTGGTGATATGGTAACAGAACAGAGGAAAGGTGCAGGAGGTGATGAAATGAAGGCCCCTGCAGAAGTAGATGTTACTGATAGTAGACAGTGTGAAAGAGGAGAAACACCAGTAGAGCATCATCATTTGCATCTGTCTAGCTGCAATGAATGTTTGGAGTTGGAAAATTACACCATTGAGTCTGTCAAGTCTGCATCTACAGAGAACATTCCTGACCTACCTGATGCTTATTCTAGCAGTGTGGACAGCCCTGCTAGTGACCAAGTTTCGACCCAAGTGAAAAAGATAAATGTAGTGGGGAAGCCACCTAACATATTAGTATACACAGGCTCTGATCCAGATAGCACTAAATTCAAGCAGATCCAGTCAGTATTGAAGGACTGTATAGACAAAGACCGTTACATCATCTATCCTCTTCAGGAGAAGCAAGCCTTAAAAGATCCATGGCTTGACAACTTAGTCTTGTTGGTCATTGCTTCTGAAGAGCCCATTTCTGAAGAGGTTCAAAAAAAGTTTTTGACTTACCTTTCAAAAGGTGGAAAAATCCTGGGACTGTCTAGTTTATTTAGGTTTGGCAGTATCATAGTTACTGCAAAGGATGAACTGAAACATAAGAACAAGATCATCCATTTCACTAAAACAGACAATACCGACATTGAGTTAAATGTATTAACAAGTGGTAAGGTTTTTGAGAGAGACAATGAGAACAATTTCAGTAACATACAAGTCTTGGGTTATTTAGATCCACCTGAAAAAGACCTAGTGATTGTTCGTTTACCTCATGGGGACTGTGGTGGAGAAGCTCTTCTAATTCAGGTAATGCAAATGGTACAAAATATTTTGCACAAATATTTTCTGATTTATCTTGGATAGCTGTGGGGATTTACTAATATTGATGTGACAGTGATTGTGTTAGTTTGGTTATGAGCTTTCCGATACCTGGCAAAACCAGGCAATCTGAAGTTGTTAATCTTCTTCCTATTCATCACTGATGGGTTCAGTTCCGAGCCCTTGGAACCGAGTCGGCCTTATACTAAGCTTGCATGCACCAAGAACTCTCAAGCTAAGCTGCTACCCACAATGCCCTTCACTCAGTTACCTCAGATCTCATTTGCCGTGCAGCCATATAGCAGCGTTTCACCGAGCTCTCCGCTAAGTGATTTATCTTTTATAAATTTGCAAGTTTTTGTGGAATTTTTTCATTAGTTACTAGTTCTTTGGTATCTTTCTGCACTCACTTTCCTAACTCTTTCTTTTTGTGTGAGTGCCCGCTATCATGTCTGAGAAGGGAACTACGCGGTTTAAACACTGCTCTTCTTGCAGTGGCAAACTTCCGAATAGCGACCTTCATGAAGAGTGTTGTGTACTGTTTGGGGGTTCCACATTTGTCGGCAAAACCCCCATGTGATATTTGTGCTAGCTTCAGTCAGCGGACGCTGAATGAGCGTCGTAATAAATTGATCCTGAAGGGCCTGCTTTCATCGCCTTTTTTGGAGGCTTTTTCTGCAGCGAAGGTCTCATCTCCCCTCCTTCTGTGGACAAGAAACGTCCTTGCTCAGATCCCTCTTCACCGGCTGGTGACAGGGGTAAAAGCCATAAGCACAAGGCCCAAAAGTCTTCCTGCGAGCACCGTACTGCCTCCTTGGTTCCAACTACCTCGGCTCCGAGTTTGGCTCCAGTGAAGCATACTGAGGTCGCCTCGTCGGCGCCTACCCCAGCCCCGACGACTACGGTGCCATCTACTACCTCTGTTCCGATCACTTTGTCTGCCTCTATCCTGGCACCGACGTCACCCATCTCCGTTCCGATGTCTGTTCCTACAACAACTTCGGAGCCGTTCTTGACATCCACCCCTGTTGTGACCTCTGCTCCCAGCCCGTTCTCTGCTCCAACCATTCCTTTGTTGCCGGTTTCTAAGCTGGAATCAGTGCCCTTCTGTGATGCACCACGGACCCCGTACTCGTCATCTGTGGACCCATTTGCCGGACAAGCCTGCAGCCCCTTTTTGGACTGGCTTGATTCCTCCTCAGGGGCATCGGTAAGATCCACCAGGAGCCTTTCAGAATTGGATGTGGTGCGCCTTTTTGACCAGCTGCTGACCATCAGGGGAATTTCAAATTGCCTAGACCCCATCCCACTCCAGGCTTTGGGTCTATTACACCAGTGACCCCTACATACTCCTCCCTTGGATCCCTCAGTTCCAAGGCTCATATATCTGACGTTTTCGAGAGGACCCCCTTCCTCAGCGCCGACATCGACAGTGTCTGAGGCCCAGAGGCCCCTTTGGGTGTCGGTTCCATCGGAACTCACCCTTCCTCAATCTCCAACTGTGTTGTCGATCCCGGTTTTGGGTCCGAGGGTGACTGTCGCCCCAAGTTTGCTTGAGGCTCTGTCACTGGGGGCGGACCGTGTGGAGCGGGGTGCGACTCCGGTTCAGATTTTGTCTTCTTCGGTTCCCGGCTCACACTGCTCTTCGGGTGGGCCCCTCTTTCTGGGTGATGGAGAGGGTGCTTGCTTCTAGCAATCCTCCAATTTCGGTCATCCATCCAGTTCCTTCTGAGCCGCAGCTGTCAAAGGCCACCACCCCCCCAGGACTCCGAGAGCACAAGGCCCAGGAAACCCCTGTCCAGGATATTTCCCTTTCTGAGTCTTCTTTGGATGCTCCCACCGAAGAACCCCCTCGGAAACGGGCGTGTAAGAGGAAACACATAGACTCCCCAGAGGAGCCCCTCATGGAAGATACGGACTACGAGTATGTGGAAGGATCCCCACGGTCACCCCCTGACGGTCTCCTTTGGAGACATCCTGGAAATCTTGAAACAGAGGGGTGACTGGAAGCCCTCCAATCCTTCCACGGAGGAATCCGTAAATCTGCACGCCTTTCGCTCTCAGCCCTCTATTTCTTGGGTGACCCCCCCCGCCAATGAGTTGGTTAAGCTTATCGTGCAGCGGGCGTGGAAGAACCCAGACACCATTGAGGTCATCCCCAGGAGATCAGACAAGGTACTTTCCCCTCCAGAGGATCAATCCCATTGGTCTAGAGGTTTGCAAGTGGATGCTATGGTGGTGGCGGCAGCCATGAAAAAGGACCTTGTGGGTGAGAGTCCTGCTGTCCACTCACCCAACAGAGAGTCCCTGGTAGTGGACAGATTAGGGAAGTGAGTTTTTGTGTCCGCAACCTTTGCAGTCATATCTCTTAACTTTTGGCACATTTTACGAGGCTCCAGAGAGATGTTATCTCTGAACTCTCTGGGACCCTCGCGGGCCAAGTTTCGGATGGAGCACGTGATAAAGTTGCTTACCAACTTGCCACCCTACAGTCATCCAATTCATCCATGAGGTTGCTGCCTCATGCAACTGAAGGAGCGGCTAGAACTGTGGGTGCAGGCGTAGTCATGAGACACCACACCTGGATGCGCATTGGTGACCTCACGGACTCCTTCAAGTCTTCCTTTTTAAATGCCCCTATCGAACCATCAGTTCTGTTCTGTGCTAAGGTCAAGGATACATTAGCCAGGTGCAAGCAAGATGGGAAGACCTTGTCTGCCATGGGCCTATGCTTTTCCAAACCTCAGAGTTCCTTCTCCAAGAACCAGAGGAGTGGGAAGATGTGGCACAAGAAGTCTCAAGGTCCTTTCCTTGACGCACGTGGTGAGGACTCCCCTGTGGCAGAGGGGGTTCCAATAATGGAAGACGCCCCTTTCGTGGCAGAGGGGTCCCCGGAACCCAGGGCTCCAGAGATTCCTTCTCAGATAGACCGTATCAGCGCTCCTGAAGCGCTGCCCGATTGCTTTCCTCTGGAAGCAGTCGGGGGGCGTTTTTCTCTGCACCAAGCTGCCTGGCTCTCTATTACAAATGATCGGTGGGTGCGCAGAGAATCATTACCAGAGGCTACCACATTCCCCTAATTTCTTATCCAAGACCTCCAAAATCCCTTCCCAATGTTCCACCCAGTCAAAGGGAGGAGGCAGCTTCCGAAATACGAAAGCTATGTCAAAAACGAGCCATCCAACAGGTTCCCCTAGACCAGTGCAGATCAGGGTTCTGCTCAAGATTCTTATTGGTGCCAAAGAAGACGGGACTGGAGGCCCATTCTGGATTTCAACCAGCTAAACAAATCGGTAGTTCAGACCAAGTTCCACGCGGTCACGATTTAATCCATCCTTTCCTTTTTGAGGGAGGTTGTGTGGATGTGCTTATTAGATCTCCGGGATGCGTATTACCATATCAAGATAGACAAGCGCTCCAGGATCCTCCTTCGCTTCTGGTTGGAAGCCAATCAGTACCAATTCAGAGCCCTGCCTTTCGGTCTCTCGATGGCTCCCAGAGTGTTCCTGAAATGCCTAGCAGTGGTAACAGCTCATCTGAGATATCGGGGATTCCAGGTGTTTCCGTACCTAGACGATTGGCTTCTCTCCGCCCCCATCAATTGTCTACTAGTCAGGGCCCTCCACTACACTCTAGTTCTAGCGGAGTCGCTGGGCATCACCATGCACTGGGAGAAATCCAACCTTCAGCCCTCACAACAGTTGGAATTCATAGGGGCAATATTCAGCACCCACTCAAGTCTGATCTCTCTTCCTCTTCACATGCTTTAGAGATTAAGGGCACAAGTTCAGGTGATACACTGTCGAAGAAAGGTGTCTGCACGGGAAGTTCTCCAGGCTCTGGGGTCTATGGCTGCAGCCATCCCTATTGTTCCCCTAGCCAGATTGCACATGAGATTACTACAATGGCTCCTTCAGGTTTAGTGGATACCCAATCGTCACCCCCTGAGCTCACAGATTCTCATCACCAACACTTGCAAATAAGATCTCCGCTGGTGGATGAGTACAGACGAAAATCTTTGGTGTCGCCCCTTCCAGGCTCCCCAGCCCAATGCCATGGTGACCACGGATGCTTCCCTGATGGGGTGGCGGACCACTTCCAGGGAAAGTCAGTCCAAGGCACGTGGTCCACTGTAGAAGTCAACTTGCATATCAATGTCATGAAGTTAAGAGCGGTGCTATTGGCGTTGCAAGCTTTCCATCCGCTCCTTCCATCCAGAACTATTGCTGTCCAGTCGGACAACATGTCCGTGGTCTGGTACATAGACAGGGAGGGACCAAATCCTACCCCTTATGTCGAAAAGCCATAAGAATCTGGCAGTGGGCGATGGCTTCCAACCGCTTTCTGATCACAACGCATGTCCTGGGGAGCTCCAGTGTGATTGCTGACAGGCTAAGCAGATGCATCTTCTGTCCTCACGAGTGGTCTGTCAATCCGAGTGTGGCGGCGGAAATTTTCAGCCGTTGGGGCCAGCCATGCTGCGACCTTTTCGCCTCCCCTTCAAGCACTAAATGCAGCAGCTACTTTGCCCTCTTCCCCCTCATGGGGAGTCACCGAGAGATGCTTTGATTCACTATTGGCTCACCGGTCTCCTTTTTGTTTATCCTCAGATTCCTCTGATTCCCCTTATTCTAAGGAAAGCTATTCAGTTGAGAAGCAAAGTGATCCTCATTGCCCCATTCTGGCCTCGTCAGGACGTCATATCTCACCCACAAGGGCCGACTCCCCCGAATCTGTCCACTCTCAAGCTGACTGTTTGGTTTCTCCACTTCCGTTAGTTGCCAGGCAGGAAACCCTCTCTTCACCCGTCCATGATATTATCGTGGCCTCTCATAAACCATCCACCAGGAAACTTTACAGGGACAAATGAAAAAAGATTCTCTATTCGGTCACATAATCAGAAGCTAGATCCGTTCTCAGCCCCTGTAGCCACTATTCTTCATTATCTGGCTGAACTGTTCAACAATGGGGTGCAGCTTCCACCATTCAAGTCCATCTAGCAGCTGTTTCCAGCTTCCATAATGGTTCAGATGGAGTCCCGCTTATTTCCTCTCGCCTTTGCAAGACTTTCCTCGAGGGTATTTTCCACAGCAGGCCTCCCATCAGGCAGCTGGTGGAGGCATGGAATCTCTCCTGGATTCTGCAGTGTCTTTCTTTGCCCGTTTTTGAGCCTGCTGCGACATGTGATCTAAAATTCCTGTCATGGAAATCCTTATTTCTGGTGGCTGTCACCTCAGCCAGACGAATTTCTGAATTGCAAGCATTATGTATCAAGAGCCCTTATCTGATCTTTCATAAGGACAAAGTATCAGTTCGTACTAACCCATCCTTTCTCCCAAAGTGGTGTCTGACTTTTCGATTAACCAGTCCATTGAGCTCCCTGTATTCTTCCCAAATTATTCAAATAAGGGAGAATACTGCCTACATTCATTGGATGTTCATAGACAATTACATTTCTATCTGGACAGAACTAAATCCTTTCGCAAGTCGGACCAGCTTTTCATTTCCTTTGCGGGTCCTAGAATGGGAGGTGTAGTATCGGAAGTTACTTTATCTAAATGGCTCAGGGATTGCATTGCCTTCTCATATTTGCTTATGGATGGATCTAAGCCTGGCCAAATCAAAGCTCACTGTACTAGGGCTATTGCAGCATCGGTTGCCTTCCACTCTAGGGCCTCCATGGATGACATTTCTGCAGCTGCCATTTGTGCTAAGCCCCATACCTTTATCGAGCATTACAAACTGGATCTGATCTCCAGGGGAAAAGCGGCCTTTGGTTCAGTGGTTCTCAGGAATGTTCTTCCATGAGGGCCACCCAGGTTCACCATGTAGCTGGTGACTCTGTCTCATCAGTGATGAATAGGAAGAAGATTAACAACTTCAGATAAAGAAGTTATGTCTTACCATAACGTTCCATCTGAGTTGTTGATCTTCTTCCAATCATCTCACCCTCCCACCGACCCCCTCCAAAGGTTCCTGGCAGATCTTCTGGGTCTTTGTGGTGTCTTAGGGTTTCTGCGCAGAGATGTCCTCTGACTTGTTGTTTCTTCTATATATTGCATGCAAACTTGATCTGAGGTAACTGAGTGAAGGGCATTGTGGGGTAGCAGCTTAGCTTGAGAGTTTTTGGTGCACGCAAGTTTGGTATAAGGCTGACTTTGTAACGAGGGCTCAGAAACTAACCCATCAGTGATGACTGGAAGAAGATCAACAACTCAGATGGAACGTTATGGCAAGACATAACTTCTTTTTCTGTGTTCTGGGTCCTAAGCTCAGTAGGATTAGTGGAGCTTAACCTTTTGGTTTCTGAGGAATATGCCTTCTTTCTCTTTCTCCATCCTTCCTTGCTTACAATAACTTTTACGGGACAAGTATGCTTTGCCAGAGGCATAAATCCTGTGGTTGCAAAAGATGGCCTGAGTTTGTGATAAGTTAAAACATGTCACCTGTCATTCTTGCTCTAGACAGAATGTGCAGATTAGACAAGAGAGTTGAAGGCATCAAACTATCTTAATTTGTGTTTGAGCTCTTGAATTTTTAATACTTTTGGCCTATATGTACCCTGTAATCAGGTAGTTACATTCCCCCATTTGTGGTATGTAATTACTGTTGCTTAATTAGCATGAAGCTGATAAGAAGAAAGCATAGAGCAAAGATCAGCAGTTATTTGTTGCAACAGTGTAAGCAGATCCTACCTCATTTTTAAGTGCGTTGAGTAACCAATGCTTTCTTCACTCTCTGTTCTAACAGGCCAAGCTTGGGGACTTCTGTTTTGTCTCTATCTGTAAAGGTGCCTACTTTTCACTTTGTCATTTCTTTCCTTTTATTGTCTTGAAAGACAAGTAGATCTGATGTGTGTGGCTCTATCCTTGGTAATCTGTAGGACTAAGGCTATAAGCATTTGGACACTTTGGCACTTCATACTTTCCCATGTGCTACTCCTCTCTCCCATCCTGTAATGTGTTGCTGCAGTTCCATTCAACATATTCCACATCTTTCTTGCCACTCTTTGTTACCATATTGCTCTTCAAACTGCAGGCACACATAAAGGAGCTGAAGAAAGCCAGCAGATTGCAAATTTATTTAAACAATTTAAAATAATATAAAAATTAAGTTTTCATCCTATAATTGTCAGACTTCATCAGAGTATTAAACTTAAATACCCAGAACACATTTATAAGTTCCACAGTGTTCATGTTTTACTTAAAATCCAATTGGAAATAGCCTTTTAATTACACATTTAATTTATGGAACAATTCCACCTCTTCCCCTCAGATTTAACATAATATATGTTTCAAATATCTTTTATTATCAAAATGTAGTTTAACATAATTTTTATACTAAAATTTATTGGGCTGCAACCATTTAAAATAATATTATAATATGATTAATGTAATTAATTGTAATGAACTGCTGTACACTTAAAACTAAGGTGTATTACAAATTGCATGAACAAACTTGTTTATAAGCCAGATGTTTGTAAAAATGTAACCTAACTGCACATATTTTCAAAGCACTGGAAATTGAAATATTATCATTCATCCCTCCTGGGTTTCCCTGCATCCAGTCGTAGTTGCCACATTAACTCTTTGTATTCACCTCAGTTTTTCCAAGATCCCCCCAGTTCATTTGGGGAGATCTGTTCAAGTACAAAAGGTCTAAAAGTGATTTGACAACATATCTTAGTGTGTTTATACAGGGCATTATTCTCATTACCATGCTGCATGTCATATGTATCTTAATAAATAACGCTTCCTGAGTAGTCTTTCAGTCTTCCCTATATAAAAACTGAGGCAACCCAGACCCTGTACCATTTAAACAACCCCTTTATTATTACAATAGAAATATCCCGAGAATTAAATCAGTAGATCCCTTGCTTCAAGAAGTAATTGACCCTTATTAATCTATTATCAAATGTCTGATATATTCCACCTCTTTCAAAAATTCTTGATAATTAGAGGTCATATGGGCTGCCCTAATCAACTGCCCCCTTGATAATGCTTCTTTTTGATAAAAATGGATGCTTGCTTAAATAGTTAAGATAGGAATTGGAGAAGGTGTCTTTTCTGTATCCCCTGGAATGAAATCTACCATTCATTTCATCCTTGTATAAAAAAAAAAATACAAATAGTTAATACTTTCACTAGGATGTGAATAGGTGAATTTCAAAAAAGTAGTATTTCTATTAATATATTCAACAAAAGCTTCAAGACTGTTCACAGTGCCTTTCCATAAAATACATATGTCATCCAAGAATTGAGTACAAAAATGCCATTCAAAAGCAAATGTGGAATTTAAAATTAATTTCTTTTCCCAACAGTGCAGTACTAAATTAGTGTATATGGGAGGGCAACAAGCCTCCATAACCATGGCCTTATTTTGTTTATAAAATTTCCCATTGAAAAAGATAGTTATCTAAAATCAGTTCCATGAACTCACCAGTCAATACAATATCAGTATTAGTCAAGTTTTTACTCCCCAAGATAACTTCCTCAAACCATTCGAGCCCTGCATGATGTGGAATACTGGAAAACAAGTCCACTATATCAATGGTTGCAAATATTAAACCATCGTGATAAAATTCAGATCTGATATTACTAAGAAATTATCATGAATCCTTAGAAATATGATCAGTTTTCTACATAATGGGTTTCAATTTTGTATCAATACAGTTAGCTAATGGTTGTGTCTTGGAACCTCTAGCTGCCACAGTTGATCTCAATGGGGGATTTCCTATTGTCTTTTGAATCGTGGGTATCTAGGTATCCCAAATTTAACTGGAATACAAGGCTGATCTACACATAAAAACTTAAATAAATGTTGGTCAGTTATACCCTATCCAGCACGATCCGTTTAATATAAAATCAATCTTGGCATAAGCAATATTAATATCCTTCCTGGATACTATAGAGTATTTTCCATCATTGTCCAAATATTGTGCATACAAACCTCATAATCAATGTCCATAATTACCAGTCCCCATCTCTTATCGGGTTTCATTATCTTATGTAATGGACAGTTAGAAAGAAACTGTAACAAGGATCTTTCATCTTTCTTTAAATTGCCGAATTTTAGCTTACTGTGCTTGTGTAGCTTCCTTATATTTCTATGTACTAACTCTGCAAATAGTTGCAAACCTGGGTGAAAGGGTGGATTAAATACACTTTTCCTTCTCAAAACAGTTTCAGGACCTGGTATTACTTTATCTTGAAACAAATTCCCCAGGTTTTGAGTATCAAAGGTGATTTAACTCAGATTATTGACTTACACAAATGGTGAATTCCCAGAGCAAATGTTTAACAGATTCATTTTTTCAGTTCCCTGGAAATAAGCAAGAATTTGAAGGGAGAAATGATGCTTCCCAGTGAAGTTTGAGTGGACAGGTGGTGCTCATGCACGTATTTCTGATTCTCCAGGTCATGGAGCACATTCGAACAATAGAATACACACAGTTGTTGATTCCTTACAATTTTTTACTCCAGGACCATGTTTTGATTGTACTTGTTGGCTGGACACTGGCATTTCATGGTTAGCCGATCACGAACCATCTGTATTATCTTACCAGGATGCAGTGGATGAATTTAAGGTTAAGCTTTAAAATATTGTACATTGCAAGTAGAGAATTCATAATTAAAAGAATGCCTTAGGGTCAAGAGAGTGCCCAAGGTGTATGTTTATATAAATTTCTGAACAATGTGTTATATGGTAGTAATTTTCACCACAAATTGATTGAGTTATTTGATGGTTTCGGCTTTGAACTTATGAGAAGCAATATTAGAAATAACAATGCAATTTTGCTTGTGTTATTGGATAAAATTATGGAATTGAACAATAGGGTTGTACAAAATCTTACACACTCTATTGATAACTCTAAATATTTCATAGTGTTTAAGGACATAAATTTTAAATGTGACGAGTTGAAAAGAAAAGCATCTAAACTGCAAAGAGATTTAAATGGATATAGTAACAGTAAAGCATATCCTTTACCTAATCACAAGAGTGTTGATTGTGAGTTTGAATTTGAGGGGAACAAAAATATTGAAGTACAGCACAATAATATTAATGAGCATTCATTGAATGCAACCCCTTTAGAATTTCCCCCTTTGCAATGATCTGAACGTCTTGCACAGAATTTCCACCAAAAACAGTCAGCTATAGAGTGGAACAATAGGAATGGATGGGGGAGATCCCACAAAGGAGCGAGAGGGAGAGAGCACTAGGGATAACAGGGAATTAATGGACAATCGGACTCTGTGATTTTTTTTTCTCTTGATGGCTGCATGGTTTCCTATAAAAATTGTCATAGTTTTAGCTGCATTGATTTGGAGATCCATGAGAAATACTTATGAAAGGTTTTCTATTTGTTCCCACTAATTTCTTTGAGATAACAGGCTCACTATTAGATGTGAAGTTATTTGTCAGAAAATTTAATCTGGGGAATTTGTTTCAAGATAAAGTAACTCCAAGTCCTGAAACTGTTTTGAGAAAGGTGTATTAATCCACACCTTCACCCAGGTTTGCAATTATTTGAAGAGTAAGAGTTGGTAAGGAAGCTGTACAGGCACAGTAAGCTGTAATTTTACAATTTAAAGAAAGATGAAAATCCTTGCTACATTTTCTTTTTAACAGTTCATTATACAGGATAATGAAACCTGATAAGTGGGGGGTGGTAGTTATGGACAACATTGATTATGAGGTCCGTATGCACAATATTTTGAACAACGATGAAAAATTGCTCGGGTTTTTGCCACCCCCATTGTGCCTTTTTTAGGCAAGGCTCAAAAGACAAACCCACCACAGTAACAAGTACTAATGACAAAAAAACTGAAGGTCATGCTGCTCAACGCGAAGAGTTTAAACCTCATAAAGCACTCTCTTGAGGCACTCCTCAAAATGGAGAACATCGATAACTGTGCAGTAACGGAGACCTGGTTCAAGGCTCAAGAGGGCACCCCAGAGTTTCCAGGCTACAACTCATACCACTCATTTTGGCTACAAAACCCGGACCGAAATACAAAGGGAGGAGGCGTATCCATATTCATCAAGGATAACCACACCTGCAGACTGGTTGAAAAGTATGATGCCTCGGAGATCATCCAAGTGCAACTGACAATGGGCAAAACTGCAATCCAGACCGTAGCTTGCTACAGATCACCATCCCTGCCCCAAGACGCCCATTCCTCGTTCTTCAAGGTACTGGAAAACATGAGGGTGAAACCGAACACCCTAATACTAGGTGATTTCAATTACCCAAACATCAACTGGAAAAACTACGGAAGCACTAATATCTTTGCTCAGCACTTCCTGGAATATATTAACTCAAATGTCCTGAACCAGCTTATAAACACCCCCAAAAGGGGAAACAATATACTGGACTTGGTCGTCACCAACATGGGGGACAAGTGCTCCACACCTGAGGTAAATTCCTCATTAGTCAGATCAGACTATAAACTCGTCATCTTGGGTATCCACTTACCACCCCCACCCCCCCCCCCAAGGAAACAATGGTGAAAAACTTCTCCAAAGCAAACTTTATGCTACTCAAGACGGAGGTGGCAAACTTTGTTACTCCCACACAGAATGTCAGTATGATCGAATCTGCTGTATCGAACACAAAAGCACTCTACAAGCACTTACATGAGTGCATGGACCGTGCTATCCCAGACCAGACTAAGACCCACTCCTCCAAAAAGAGGAAACCAGTCTGGTTGACCCCGGCCATAAATAAGCTCTATAATAGACGGAAGAAATTATTACAAAAAAAGAGTAAAAACCCAGGAATGGAGGTGCTCAAATCCTCTAAGGTGAGCTTTGAAAGAAAAATCGCAACAGACACCAAAGACAACCACAAAGCATTTTTAGCTATGTCAAGAACCTAAATAGCAACTCTCAGATCTGCTCTGAGCTACAAGCATAATGGTTCTAAATTCACAGAACCAGCTGGTATTTCCAACATATTGGCAGATAGGTTCAGTGCAAATTTTACCCCACCCTCACCCCATAAAGGGCCCATATCCATACCAGAAGACTGTGCTGCCCCTAAAAATCACAGAGACCCAGGTGAAAACAGCACTCCAAAGCAAAGAAAACACAGCATCCATGGTTCCAGATAGCATCCCAGGCTGCATGTTACATGAACTCGAAAACAAATTAATCCCTCACCTTAATACCATGTTCAACCACAGCCTTACCACAGTCTGTGTGCCCACTGAGTGGCATACGGCAACAGTTATCCCACTCCACAAGGGAGGTGCCACCACTGACCCCGGGAGCTACTGCCCATTCAGCCTGACGAGCCTTGTCTGCAACCCCATTGAGCGCATCATCATGGAACTCATAAACAACGACATTGGGAACCTACAAACCCTAGACCTTACCCAGTTTGGGTTCGTAAAGGGAAGGTCATGTCTCCTAAATCTCTTTGAGGTGGTTACCAAAGCAACAGATGAGGGAAAGGTGGTCCACACAGCATACCTTGACCTTTCGAAGGCCTTCGATACCTTCCCCCATTCGAGAATTATAGACAAACTCATCAACCTAAATATAAACCCCTATGTTACAAGATGGGTTGCTAACTGGCTCAAGGGTAGAACCCATTCAGTGAGAATAGGAAACGCTAGATCCAACTCAAAACATGTGACAAGTGGAATACCATAGGGCTCAGTCTTGGGACGACTCCTGTTTGGTATCTACTTCTCTGAGGTACAAGCAAACAGGGAGGGACCATGGCTAACAAAGTTCGCAGACTGCAAACTGAGTGTCATAATTGAGACTCCTACTGACATAGACACCCTCCAAAAGGGTTTCATTGATAGATATATGGTGCCAAAATCATGGCCTCAAGTTAAATGCCAAAAAGTGCATTGTCATCCCTTTTGAGAAAAAACAAGTACCCATGAATTACAACATAGGTGGCAGCCCACTTAACACAGTGTGTGATAAGAGACCTAGGGACATGGGTGGATAGCAACCTCTCCTTCGACAACCATATCGCGAAATTGGTTAGAAAATCCTTTTACATGGCCCACCTTATCACAAAAGGGTTTGCATCTAGGAAAAAGGAAGTTATTGTCCCCCTCTACTCATCACTCATTAGACCCGTTATTGAAAATAATGCCCCGTTCGGGATGTACCTTACAAGACCTCTGCAACAACTGGAGAGGCCTCAAAAATACCTCACAAATAGGATAACTGGCTTTAAACAGATGCTGTATGCCATGAGGCTAAAAAAACTCAAACTGTACTTGCATACCGGCTACTTAGAGGTGATCTCTGCCTGACATACAAGGCTATGTCAAACCCAGAATTGCTGGAAATGCTCCACCTAAGGAAAACCCAATCCACCAGAGCTACACGCTCAAGGGACCTAAACCTAACCTCAACAATAAACAGGACTTGTTGGAGGGACAGATTCCTGTCCGAGAGACTCCCCTTGCTCTGGAATAAGGTTCCCATACAGGTAAGGCAGAGGTCTTCATTAGCGCTCTTCAAGAAGAATCTTGAGTGGATGGAAAACAGGAAATTTGCCCTGGGAATCACTTCTGTGGCCCTGCTCGACAGAGGTGCAGGTAACTAAACCACGTGGGAGGTGAAAGCCGTAACATGTTGGCTAGGCTTAATCATGCTCTAGGGCCAATAGCCTAGTACCTACCTATGAACGAGGTTAACATTGCTTATGCAAAGATTGATTTTATATTGAATGAGCATGTTGGACAGTGTATAATCCACCAACATTTATTTGCATTTTTATGTGTAGATCAGCCTTGTATTCCAATTGTATTTGGGATACCAAAGATTCACAAGTCAGTAGGAAATCTGAGGCCAGTTGAGGTGGCTAGAGGTTGCAAGACACAACCATTTGCTATTTTTATTGATACAAAATTGAAACCCATTATAAATAACATTGATCATATTTCTAATGATTCATTGGAATTTCATAGTAATATCAAGTCTGAATTTTATCAAGATGATTTAATATTTGAAACCATTGATATAGTGGACTTGTTTTCCAATATTCCCCACCATGTAAGGCTCGAATGGTTTGAGGAAGTTATCTTGAAGAGTAAAAACTTGACTAATACTGATATTTCATTGATTGGTGAGTTCATGAAACTGATTTTAAATAACTTATTACTTAGATGGGGAATTTTACAAACTAAGGGTGTAGTTATGAGGGCTTGTTGGCTCCCATATACAGTAATGTATTATACTACTGAGAAAAGAAATTCATTTTAAATTCCACATTTGTTTCTGAATGGCATTTTTATATTCGATTCTTGGATGACATATGATTTTATAGAAGGGCACTGTGGATAGTCTTGAAGCTTTTTTTGAATATATTAATAGAACTTCTACTTTTTTGAAATCCACCTATTCAGTGGCATTCAAAAGACGTGTGAATGGGCGTGCCTTTGTTGAAGGTTGGGTGTCAAGCTGGCACCTTGGCACCGTAAAAAAATCTACTGCCAATTGTTAGCAGACCGGAATTTCTTTGTGGTGACCCCTAACTGGGAAAAGCCGAAAGAAGAACAACCTATTCATATTCTAGTGAAAGTATTTAACTGTTTGATTTTTTTTTATTTGTAAGGACAAAATGAATGGTAGATTTCATTCCACGATATACAGAAAATACACCTTTTCCATTTCCTATCTTCACCATTTAAGCAAGCGTCCATTTTATTAAAAAAGAGGTTTTATCGAGGGGCAGTTGATTAGGTAGCCCATATGACAGAATTTTTGAAAGAGGTGGAATATATCAAACATTTTTCTTTAGGAAGGGATTATCCCTCAGATTTGATCAGCAAAGTTGAACTGGAGGGTGTTAAAGAATGGGATAATAGATTAGAGTCCATCCTGGCGAAGGGTGTTGAAGTGGTTAATAGCAGCACTATTCATGACTCCTACATTGAATTAAGTTTTTGTGTGTACATTCAGTTCTAAATCTAAAGAAATTGAAAATGTAATTAATAAAGATTAGGATGTGACGCACGTGCACTGGACCAGCAATCAAGGACCCTCAATCCTCACCACTAACACCAGTGAGGGGCGTCCACCTAGAGGACGATAACAAATACAGACACAGTAAAGTACAATTTTCCTTAAGAGCACACATAGATCACAGTCAGTCTGTGGCTGGTTTCTCCCTTTCTTTCCAGATCTCCAATAAGACTCCCCACTGGCACAGCTATAGGGTCCAGATCTCAGCCTAGTGGGCAAGCTAAAACCTCCATCACCCTCTCTGTCCAACCAGTGCTTCGTGTCCCTGCCCAAGTAGCGCACACACACACACTTTGAGATATGAATTATATACAAACACACAGACACTCCTGGGGAAGGCTAGTACAGATTCTCCAGCTGTGCCCCCTTTTTGCCCAGTCTAAAAGGTAGTACCAGCTGCCACCACCCACTAACATTTATCAACTACTAAAAAGGCCCTTACTAAAGAGTGTCCAGTTATTACTGTGCAATATTATTATCCAAATGGTAAGTATGACTGAACAGCAAGGCTTATTTGTGGTGGTTTGGACAGTATCACTATATACATGCAATGCACTCTACAGCTTAAATGATCTCTACATAAAACAGCCACAATTGAACGGTTTAAAATATTTAATAATAAATAATAAAAACACAAGACAATATTTATTACTTACACAGTGCTAGTCAAGAATTCAGAGATCACAGGAAAATGCTTAAAATAATACAGTAGAAAAGTTCTGGCTATACCTAAGAGAAAACACAGTTCTAAAATAAACTTGCATATAGAGCACAGCCAGAGTGCTGGTGAATTGGATGTTCTCAAGACAAATACAAAATGCTCTTGAGTCTCTCTGTCCTTAAATTGATTACACAGTACCCCTGACTCGATTACATCATTATTTTCTGTTTCCTGGGCTAACAGAAGCCCAGAGTGTAACAGCCCTTTTGATCTTGCACCTGGTCAGGAAGCTACAGCAATAAAAGACATTATACATGCAAATTCTAGCAATTAACCCTAGTCTCAAAACAAAAGCAAGAATTCCTTCATCCAGACATCTTGGCTCCGGGTTTTGTGATCAAACAGTTACACAATGTTTGACTTATTAGCTTTCCTACAGTAGAGTGCACTGTTACATTTTTGCAGTTCCACATTTAACACCATTTTCTTCCATTTAAGAGAACAAGCCTGTGGCTTATATTAATACTTACAAATGGCAGAATTATCTACAAAATTCTATCTAGCTAGGCTCATAGTTTTCACCTATCTTCACATACCCCCCCCCCCCTGGAGAACTCAAGCTAGTTTTCAAGTGACCCTTGAGAGGGCTAGGCCTATCTGATGAGTATACCTTATCCCATTCCCTCTCTTGAGAGCCCATCTGCGTTGGCATTGCTAATCCCACTGCAGTGCTACGCTGACATACCATATGCTTGCAACCCTGGGCTCCATCTTAGCAACTTGGCATTTTGCTGGCTGGCTCTGTTTAATCATGTTAGGGGATTGTGATCTGTCACTACAGTGAATTTTCTTCCATACAGATAAGGCTGAAGTTTCTGCAGTGCCCACACTATGGCTAGACATTCCTTTTCTACAGCTGCATAGCATTCCTTCCTGAGTTGGAGCCTACGACTGAGATAAACCACTGGGTGCTCTTTTCCCTCTGAAGAAATCTAGCTAAGTACAGCCCCCACCCCATGATTTGAAGCATCCACCTGCACAACAAATTATTTGCTGTAATCTGCACTGGCTAACACAAGGGGTCCTCCCAAAGCTTCCTTAAGCTCTTGGGAATGCCTGCTCACATGCTGGGGTCCACACTGCCTTACCTGGCCTTTTCTTCCTTGTCAGGTCTGTGAGGGGAGCAGCTATGGTACTACAACTGGGGACGAACTTTCTGTATCATCCTGCTTGTCCCTAAGAATGCCCTCACCTGCTTTTTGGTAACAGGTGCAGGCCATGCCTGAATGGCTTCTACTTTGGCAGGTTCTGGCCTGATGTTACCACTCCCCACACTATGTCCCAGGTAGGAGACCTCTGCCATACCCACCTGACATTTGCTGGGCTTAATGGTCAACCCTGCCCTCTGTAGTTTGCCCAGCACTTCCCTGACATGTTGAAGGTGCTCTTGCCAGGAATGGCTGTAGATGGAAATATCATCTAGGTAAGCAAGAAGCAAGGGAAAACCCTCCTGCTAGGATATGATCTACCAGCCTTTGGAAAGTCACTGGGGCATTTTTTCATCCCAAAGGGCATCTTTGTGAACTCATACAAGCCAAAAGGAGTCAAAGGCTGACCTCTCTCTAGCACTGTGACTCAAGGGCACCTGCCAGTAACCCTTGGTAAGATCAATGATGGTAAGATACATAGCCCAACCCAGCTGCTCTAGGGCCTCATCTGTCCTAGGCATGCGGTAAGCATCTGACTGTGTGACTATTTAATTTCCTGTAGGCCACACAGAACCTGGTGCTGCCATCCTTCTTTGGCACCAGCACCACTCGGGAGGCTCAGGGACTGTTGGACTCTTGAATTACCCCTTCTTCCAGCATCTCCTGTACCTCCTCCCTCAGAATCTGACTCTCAGGCACCCTATAATACAGGTACAGGCAAGAAGAATCTGAGGGTATTGCTACTCAATGCTAGAAGTCTAAACCTCAAAATGCACTCTCTCGAGGCACTCCTTAAAATGGAGAACGTCGACATCTGTGCAGTGACAGAGATCTGGTTCAAGGCTCCAGAGAATACCCCTGCATTACCAGGCTATAATACATACCACACCTTTCGGCCACCTAACCTGGATCGAAACACTAAAGGCGGAGGCGTGTCCATATTCATTAAGGATATCCACACCTCCAGGCTAGTTGCTCAGCATAATGCATCCGAGATTATCCAAGTGCAACTAACTCTGGGCAAGACCGCAATCCAAATTGTAGCTTGCTACAGATCCCCCACCATGCCCCAGCATTCCCACTCCTCATTTCTTAATACACTGGAAAATATTAGGGTACAACCTAACACCTTAATAATGGGCGATTTCAACTACCCTACCATTAACTGGGAAAACTACTCATGTACCAACTCTTGTGCTCAACATTTTCTGGAATTCATAAATTCCAATGCCATGGATCAACTTATCCCCACCCCCACCAGGGGCAGCAATATCCTAGACCTGGTTATTACCATCATGGGCAACCGGTGCTCCACACCAGAGGTCAATTCCTTGTTGGTCAGATCCGACCATAAGCTAATCACCCTAGACATTCACATCCCTCCACCACTCCCCATTAGGGAAACCACAGTAAAAAATTTCTCCAATGCCAACTTCACGCTTCTTAAGACAGAAGTGGCAAACTTCACGACACCCATGCTGACTAACAATAGAGGGGTATGACTGCTGAATCCTACACAAATGCACTTTATAAGCACTTACATGTGCATGAATCGTGCAATCCCTAACAGAACCAAGATGCTATCCTCCAAAAAAAGGAAGTCAATCTGGTGGTCCCCTGCCATAAACAAACTCTACAACAGAAGAAAGAAACTGTTGCAAAAATAGAGTAAAATCCCATGATTGGAGAAACTCCCTGGTCAGCTTCAGTAAGAAGCTGAGATCCCTCATAAAATCCTCCAAAGCTAGTTATGAAAACAAAATTGCCACTGACTCTAAATTCAACCACAAAGCATTCTATAGCTATGTCAAGAATCTCAGTGGCAGCACTCTGATTTGCTCTGAGTTACAGCACAATGGCCCTAAATATACAGAACCAACGGATATTGCCAACATCCTGGCAGATGGGTTCAGTGCTAACTTTTCCCCTCTGTCATCCCCTAAAGGGCCCATCTCCATACCAGAAGAATGCAAAGTTCCTGTAATCACAGCTGCACAGGTAAAAAACACACTATCCAAAGCCAAGAACACAGCATCCATGGGACCTGACAACATCCCAGGCTGTGTTTTACATGAACTATGGAACGAACTGGCACCGCACCTAAGTACCATGTTCAATCATAGCCTCGCCGCAGACTATGTGCCCACTGAATGGCGCACAGCCACAGTTATCCCACTCCACAAAGGGGGAGCCACCACAAACCCCGGAAACTACTTCCCCTTTAGCCTAATGAGCCTGATCTGCAAGGCTATGGAGCATATTATCATGGAACTTATAAAACAATGACATTGGTAATCTCCAAACTCAGGACCCACCCAGTTCGGGTTTGTAAAAGGCAGATCATGTCTCCTAAACCTGATAGACTTCTTTGAAGCAGTCACCAAAGCCATAGATGAGGGTAAGGTGGTTCACACAGCCTATCTAGATCTCGCCAAGGCTTTTGATACCATCCCCCACTCTGGAATTATAAACTCACTAAACTAGGTATAAATCCCTATGTCACAAGATGGGTTGCCAACTGGCTCACTGACAGAACCCACACTGTGAAAGTAGCAGACTCCAAATCCAGCTTCAGACCAGTGACAAGTGGAGTACCACAGGGTTCAGTCCTGGGTCCGCTCCTGTTTGGTATCTACTTTTATGAAGTCTGATGAAGTGTGTTTGAAACGAAAACGTACTGTTGAGTTTTTCTGGCGTTTATATTGTTTTAAGTGTTGCATTATTATTAAATTCTCGAACCTTCAACTGCAGCTTTATTTCCTCTAAGTGCTTTTTACAGTGGTACTTTTATGAAGTACAGGCCAACACAGAAGGTCTTTGGCTAATGAAGTTCGCAGATGACTGCAAACTAGGAGCCATAATCAAAACTCCAAAAGATGTGGACATCCTATAAAAGGGCCTTGCTGAGACAGATGCCTGGTGTCAAAGCCATGGCCTCAAGCTCAATGCCAAAAAGTGTGTTGTCATTCCTTTTGGTAAAAATTCAGTACCCATGAACTACCACATAGGTGGTAGTCTACTTAACACCGAAAGTGTGATAAGAGACCTTTGGACACAGGTGGACAGTAGTCTCTCCTTTGATAATCACATCGCCACAGTAGTCAGGAAATCCTTCTATGTGGCACACCGCATCACAAAATGTTTCTCATCCAGGAAAAAAGAGGTCATTGTTCCCCTCTACTCGTCACTCATTAGACCCATTATATAGAGTACAATGCCTCTTTTGGTATGTACCTCACAAGACATCTACAACAACTGGAAAGGCCACAGAAATACCTCACAAAGAGGATTACCGGCCTCAAAGAGATGCCCTATGCAGACCGTCACAAAAAACTGCAGCTTTACTCCGTTGCATATCGCCTACTCAGAGGCGATCTCTGCCTAACACACAAAGCTATGTCAAACCCAGAGCTTTTAGACATGCTCCACTTAAAGAAATCCTAATCCCTACGAGCTACACGCTCTAGGGACCTAAACCTCATCACCACAATAAACAGAACATGCTGGAGGGGATAGATTCCTGTCCCAGAGACTTCCCATACTCTGGAACAAACTACCTATCTATATCAAACAAAGCTCCTCATTAGCACTGTTCAAGAAAAATCTTGATGATTGGATGGGAGATGGGAAATTCATCCCGGGGATCACTTATGTAGCTCTGCTAGACAGTGGCACAGGAAAGTAATTTCCTTGGGTGGCGAAAGTGAGGGTACCTTTGGCTAGGCTTTATATAGGCCCTAGGGCCAATAGCCTAGTACCTACCTATGAACCTATAAGGGGCCTGCCTAATAGGCCTTTGGGGTCCTGTATCCACCTGGTGCTGCAGCAGGTGGGTGCACCCTTGTTTCCAGTGAACATGTCCCCAAACTCCTGTAACACTGCTCGCAGTTCTCGAACCTGGGTAGGAGATGGCTGATGGGACATTGCTATCCCTTCCACTGAGGTGTCAGTCCGAGACACACTGAGATCATCAGTCACCAGATCTCCCTCAAACTCCTCCTGGAACCCACTGCAAATACTCAGCACAAGGGCCTCCCTATCTTGGTAAGGTTTCATCATGTTAACATGGTACAATTTGTGCTCCTGCCTCCTCCCTAGCAGTTCTACCATGTAGTTAACATCACTTACTTTCCTTACCACGTTGTAGGGTCCCTCCCAACCTGCTTGCATCTTGTTGTGTCTGACAGGAATGAGAACCATTACCTGCTGCCCAACAGCATACTCTCTAGCTCGAGCATTCTTGTCATACCATACCTTTTTCTGTTAGGTTTCTGCCAGGTTCTCCTGGGCCAAGCCCATGAGTTCCCTGAGCCTTGTCCTGAGGTTTAGGACATATGCCACAACAGACTCCTTGAGAGATTCACACTCTACTTCCCACTCCTCATGAATTAAATCTATAGGTACCCTCACCCTAAACCCATACAGCAACTCAAAGGGTGAAAAACCTGTAGATTCCTGGGGAACCTCTCTGTAAGCAAACAGATGGGGCAAATATTTGTCCCACTCTCTCTTAAACTGGTCTGCAAATGCCCGTAGCATGGGGCTTGATTTTAGAGTTTAACCTCTCAACCAGACCTTTAGTCTGGGGATGATGGGGGATGGTCTTCAGGTGCTTCACCCCACAGTACTTCCACAGACAAGCCAGCAGGTCTGACATGAAACTGGCACCTCTGTCAGTAAATATTTCTTTTGGGAAACCTACCCTGCTGAAAATCTCTAACAAAGCATTTGCCACCTTTTCTGCCTCAATGGAGGACAAAGCCACTGCCTAAGGGTATCTTGTAGCATAATCTACTGCCAATAGGATATACTTTTTCCCTGTGGAATTTGGGGGTATTCAGAGGCCCCACAATATCCATAGTTACCCTCTGAAATGGCTCCTCAATCACAGGCAAAGGCATCAAAGGAGCTATCACCTTGTCTCCTGCCTTGCCTACCTTTTGGCACTGCTCACAGGTCCTGCAGTACCCTGTTGCATCTTTGGAAATTCCAGGCCAATAGAAGTTCTGCATAATACGTCTCTTTGTATGTTTTATGCCCATATGACCTGCAATGGGAATATCATGGGCTATGGCTAGAAGCACTAGATGGTAGGCTCTGGGCACTACCAATGGCTGTACCCTCTCCCCTTCTAGCCCTCCCTCAGGGGTCCATTCTCTATGCAGTGACCCTTTGTCCCAGTATACAGGTTCCCCTTCCCTTGAGAATCAGGTGCCTCACTAGCTACCTGCCTCAGGCCTTGCAGTGTAGGGTCTGAGAGCTGAGCCTGTCTCAGCTCTCTCTTTGTAATCCTTCCCAGCTACCCTTTCAGAGGAAGTCTGGCATCCTCTGACATTGGTGCCTCACTCTCAGCCTGGGTACTACTACTCACCTCTACCTTTGCAGTCACTCTGTCCAAGGGAACATCAGTACCCACAAGCAGATGTGGCTCACCTTCAGTCTTACTACTACAATGTACCTTCATCCCTGAAGTAACCACCTCATCAGTCCTGGCTGCAAGTATGCAGTCTGTCTGGGTCTCTCCCAGGCTACCTGACCCACATGCTTGTCTTGAAGCCTGACTGCATGTAGCTGCATTAACACACACAGTACTGCCTCATCAAAATCCTTCCCTATCAGGACATCTGCAGGATGGTAGTTTGGTACCACTGTTGTCACAAGACAACCTACTATTGGCATTTTGTCTTCCCCATTTACTGGCTCTCACCTTTTGTTCCTCACCTTGCCTCTGTAGACATCTGTATGCCACATGGCCACACTGGTTGCATTCAAAACATTTAACCCTAGGTCCTGGACATGTACCTGGACTAATGGCTTCCCCTGCTACTGGCTGGCAGATGCTGTTGGGGCAGTCTGAGTTGCCCACCATGGGTTCCCTTAGATCCGTGAGCAGTACTTGGAGTCCCTTTCCTGTGCAGAGATGCCCTACTTGCTAGGTGTAGGTCTCCCTTCTTCCCCAACTCCTCTGAAGTAGCACATTGCCTATCAGCTAACCAGATCCTCATGACCTCAGGCAAAAAGCAAAGGGCTTGTTCCCTCACCAAAAGGTCTTCCAGCCCTTCAAAAGTGGTGACCTGACATCCACTCACCCACCCATGAAAATAAGTGCTCAGTTCAGCGACATATTCACACACACTTTCATCTGCCTTGTGTCTATGCTCACGAAAATTTTTCCTATAAGTTTCAGGTGTTGGCTTAAAAAATTCTAACAATCAATCCTTAACAGCAGTATAATTAAAACAGTCAACTTCAGACATTTTGAACAAGATAGTTACAGCTTTACTATGGAGTAAAGGGTCAGAAACCGTACCCAGAGCCTTTGGTCACCATTATACTGTTTACATACCCTCTCAAACATATGAATGAAACTATCAGAATTATTCCCCTCTTTAAACTGCGGAAGAAATTTATTGACCTTTTGTGCTTCTGGGGTCCGGTTACTCCCTTCCCCATTACCTCCATGACTCTGGCAAAGAGTCAGCATCTCCTTTTTATGCTGCCTCTGCCTTTCCTTCTCCTCAGCTTCCAGGCATAGCAATTTCTCATTCTCCTCCACCTGTAGACATCTCAGTCTCTCTGCTTCTGTTTCCAAATGCTTGGCCTCCAGCTCAAGTCTCTTTAGCTCCAGATGGATTTTTATGTCCTCTGCAGAAAGGTTGTGCTGTCCATTCTCTCAGTGTTGTACATCTCCATGGCCAGTCTGATCGCCCTCCTGATTGCTGTTTTCTGATGCAGCTGTGACCAAAGCTGCAATCATGTCTGCTTTAGTCAGGTTTCCATGCACCAGTCCTTTAGCCTGGCACATCTCAGCCAACTGGCTCTTTGTCAGCTTTCCATACTCCTCTGCTGACATGCTTGCCTGCTCTCCCTGACTAACTAAGCTAACAAAAGAAATAAAAGAATTATGATCTGAACTCTGAGTATTCACTGCATGGCTGATTTAGAGTACAAAAACACCTTCAGAGATCACTGTAAACAAGCTACAGGAATTCACTATCCACACCACTACAAGCCAGTTAATATTTGCCAACCAATTAATATGGTGTGGATATCCCACCACTGCCAAACAATATGTGATGCCCGTGAACTGGCCCAGCAATCAAGGAGCCTCAGTCCTCACCACTAACACCAGTGAGGGGTGTCCAGATAGGGGAGGATAACAAATACACACACAGTAAAGTACAATTTCCCTTAATAGCACACAGGGATCACAGTCAGTCTGGGGCTGCTTTCTCCCTTTTTCCTCCAGATCCCCAATAAGACTCCCCACTGGCACAGCTATAGGGTCCAGATCTCAGCCTAGTGGGCAGGCTAAAACCTCCAGCACCCTCTGTCCAACCAGTGCTTTTGTGTCCCTGCCCAAGTAGCTGACACACACACACACACACACACACACACACTTTGCGATGCGAGTTGCATACAAACACTCAGACACTCCTATTTATCAGCTACTAAAAAGGCCCTTACTAAAGGGTGTCCAATTATTATTGTGCAATATTATCCAAATTGTATATAGACTGTGGTGGTGGTGCTGCGGTAACGTTGTCGCATCACAGTAAGACGTTTTCCTGTTCGATTCTCAGCTAGAGCGTTTTCTGTGTGGAGACGTGCGTGAATGGGTGTACCTTCATTGAAGGTTGTGCGTCGGTGCCGGCAACTCGGCATGTAAAAATCTACTGCCAATCATTTAGCAGACTGGAGTTCCGCTGTGGCGACCCCTTACCGGGAAAAGCCGAAAGACAAATTATCCAAATTGTGTGACTGAACAAGGCTTATTTGGGGTGGCTTGGAAAGTATCACTATATACATGCTATGCACTCTACAGCTTAAATTTTCTCTACATAAAACAGCCACACTTGAAAGGTTTAAAATATTTAATAATAAATAATAACACAAGACAGTACTACTTACTACACAGTGCTAGTCAGGAGTTCAGAGATCACAAGAAAATGCTTAAAATAATACAGTAAATAGTTCTGGCATCAGTACAGAAAAACAATTAGTCTAATCTTCCTATTTCCTAGCTATAGCTAAGAGAAAACACAGTTTTAAAGTAAACTTGCATGTAGAGCACAGGCAGAGTGCTGGTGAGTTGGATGTTCTCAAGACAAGTACAAAATGCTCTGAGTCTGTCTGTCCTTAAATTGGTAACACAGTACCTCTGATTCATTTCAGATTATGTCATTATTTTCTGTTTCCCATGCTAACAGGAACTCGGAGTGTAACAGCCCTTTTGATCTTGCACCTGGTCAGGAAGCTACAGCAATAAAAGACATTATACATGCAAATTCTAGCAATTAAGTCTAGTCTCAAAACAAAAGCAAGAATTCCTTCATCCAGATACCTTGGCTCCGGGTTTTGTGATCAAACAATTACACAATTCTTGACTTATCAGCTTTCCTACAGCAGAGTACACTGTTACATTTTTGTAGTTCCACATTTAATACCATTTTTTTCCATTTAAGAGAGCATGCCTGTGGCTTATATTAATATTTACAAATGGCAGAATTATCTACAAACTTCTATCTGGCTAGGCTGGCAGCCTTCACCTATCTTCACATCGGGTATTGTATTTTTTTCTCTGGTATTAAGGAGAACATACCTACCAAACTCAGGTTTGTAATGAGAAGCAATAGAAATATTAACGAGATTCTAGAAAATATGGTTGGAAACAGTAAGGTTAAAACAAATAATAAAAGGTGCTTACAAATATAGCCTACAACCAATGTGGGTATATAATTAATGAGGGTGAATTATTTCTTGAATCAAGGGACGTAGTGATTCAGTCCTTGGAGCATTTTAATTGTCATAGTAAAGGGGTTGTTTACCTGGTACGGTGTCTGGGTTGCCTCAGTTTTTATTTAGGGAAGACCGAAAAAATATTCAGGAGGCATTTTTATGAAAATATATACGATGCGCAGCATGGTAATGAGAGTAATGCCCTGTATAAACACACTAAGATATGTAGTCACATCAGTTTTAGACTTTTTGTACTTTAACGGATCTCCCCAAATCAACTGGGGGGGGGGACTTTGGAAAAACAGAGTTGAATACAAAGAGTTAATGTGGCAACCAAGACTGGATACAGGGACGCCCCCAGGGATGAATGATAATATTTCAATTTCCAATGCTTTAAAAATACATGCAACTAGGTTATAATTTTACAAACATCTAGATTGTAAATAAGTTTGTTGTGTATCTTTTAATGCACTTTACTTTTAAGTGTAGAGCAGTTCTTTAAAATTAATTACATTGATCATATTATATTTATAACATGTTAATTGTTTTAAATAGTTGCATTTTAATAATCTTTAGTATAAACACTGCGTTGAACTGTATTTTGATAATAAATGGTATTTGGAACATGTAAGCTAGAATTGAAGGGAATAGGTAGGATTGTACCATGAATTAAATGTGTAATAAAAATACCATTTCCAATTGGATTTTAAGTATCAGATGAACACTGGGGAACTTGTAAATGTGTTCTGGGTATTTAATTTAATATTCTAATGAAGTCCGACAATTATAGGATGAACGGGCTTAATTTTATATAAATTTGTGATCTGTCTACTTTCTTCGGCTGCTTGGTGGGTGCCCGGAGTTTGTCGTATTTCGTTAGCCTAGTACCTACCTATGCAGTAAAAAATGCTATCGGCTGAAGGGCCTACATAAGCCTAGCCAGCAAGGTACCATAGCTTACGCCACCCAAGAAAGTTATTTTCCTGTACCACTGTCTAGCAGAGACACAGAAGTGATCCCCGGGGTGTATTTCCTATTTCCCATCCACTCATCAAGATTTTTCTTCAGTGCTAATGAAGAACTTTGCTTGACATAGATGGGTAGCTTGTTCCAGAGTATAGGAAGTCTCTGGGACAGGAATCTGTCCCACCAGCATGTCCTGTTTATTGTGGTGACAAGGTTTAGGTCCCTAGAGCATGTAGCTTGGAGGGATTGGGATTTCTTTAGGTGTAGCATGTCCGACAGCTCTGGGTTTGACATAGCTTTATATGTTAGGCAAAGATCACCTCAGAGTAGGCGATATGCTATGGAGTAAAGCTGGAGTTTTTTGAGGCGGTCAGTGTAGGGCATTTGTTTGAGGCCAGTAATCCTCTTTGTGAGGTACTTCTGTGGCCTTTCCAGCTGCTGCAGATGCATTGTGAGGTACATTCCAAAAGGGGCGTTGTACTCTATGATGGGTCTAATGAGTGACGAGTAGAGGGGAACAATGACCTCTTTTTTTCCTGGATGAAAACCCTTTTATGATGGTGTGCCACGTAGAAGGACTTCCTGACTACTGTGGTGATGTGACTATCAAAGGAGAGACTACTGTCCACCTGGGTCCCAAGGTCTCTTATCACGCATTCGGTGTTAAGTAGATTGCATGCAGGAATTTGGAGTGATTAACATTGGTCTTCAGATAACTAAGATTGCTTTTTATGAATTTTGCAGTAGAATACTGTTTCTAGGAACAATTCTGGATTCTTCAGTTTTGGAGATTTTTCTCTCTGTGGATAAAGTTTTGGAGAGTCCTTTTCTTGTGAAATGGATGCCATCAGTATTTGTAACTACACAGGTTTAATTGTTTCACAGCAGTTATGCATGTTTTTTGTTTTTTTTCAGGCATACACAGTGTGTGAAACAGAAATGAAATCCTTTTCTCATAAAGTGATAGGCTCTGTCGTTTATTTAGCGCTTGATTTGAAAGGCATATACATATTTGAGATTTTGCTAAGAGCATTTGCTGATTGCTGGTAGGTGATGTAGTATGCTGGCTATTCAGAGTTATTAAATCAAATGTTTCATAAGAATACCTTGACAAGTAGAGAAGAGTCCTTCAAAGTGATGGTAAAATTTATGTCAGAATGACTTCTTGATATTTGCAGACTAAAACATCTGTAAACCAGTCAGTTGAAAATAGAAGTGTAGCTTTCCCATCTCTTTAGAGTTAAATAAATAAATGTATATTTATGCTTTATAGTTTTTATTGCTGTTTTGGTATAAAACCTTGAAACAGAATTTCTGAATAAAATTACAACGTGAAGTTGTTAAATCTCGCCGTTTATTCTCACTGATGGGTTCGGAGCCGATCCTCGGCTGACACGGCCGTTAGCAAAGCTCAAGGTATACCAGTAGCTCAAGACCAAGCCCCTTATCCCATGATGCACTGCTGGAATTACCTAAGATCTGGTTTGCAGTGGCACAGATCTCGGTGTTCCAAATTGCTCGGACCAATTTTATTGGAAAGATTCTTCTATTCGCAAGTTTTAAAAACTTTTTCTTGACTTTCATTCTTGTTAGGATAGTATATGTATATATATATATATATATATATCTATAGATATATATATATATATATATATATATATATATATATATATATATATATATATATATATATGTATATATATATATCTATATATCTATATATATATATATCTATCTATATATATATAGATATATATCTATCTATATATATATAGATATATATATATATATATATATATATATATATATATATATATATCCATCTATATATATATATCCATCTATATATATATATATATATATATATATATATATATATATGTATAGATATATAGATATATATATATATATAGATTTAGATAAGTGTCCTGTGTTGGCTTTGTTTTTTCCATAGAAGTGTTTCTAGTTAGCAGTTGGCCTAGTAGTGCTGACCTTGTATTTTATTTGTTTAAATTTAGGATGTCTGAAGAGCAAGAGAAGCAACATCCTAAATCTGGCTTCAAAAAATGTCTGGATTGTGGACAAAAAATGTCAGTCACTGACTGGCATGTTCAGTGTGTCTGTTGTCTGTGGGCATTACACCTCCAAGACTCTTGTAGCATCTGTCACTCCCTCTCTTCCAGGGTACTTTTAGAGAGGAGGAAATTGGTGGATAGGAGCTTAAGTCAGCACCCCTTCTCGGAAGCACTGGGTGACCAGGATGGTGCTAGTAAATCCTCCACATCATCCAAATCCTCAGGTGACTCCAAGTTATCTAAAAAGGCTAAAAAAATGGAGGGTGTAGAGTCATTGGTTCCACTGCCTTAGGAACAGAGTGACCCTTCCGTTCGGAGCCAGCTCGCAGCTTTGGAGCCGGTATCTGAGATTCCCTCATCTCCTCTGCTTCAATCGGCACCCGCGGTGCACTCCTCAAAGTCTTCTGTCAGCCTCTCAGATCTGGATATGGACCGGTTGGTGCAGAAGCTTTTACGGCCACCAGGCCTTGCCAAATTGTTGTCTGCTCCGACACCTCTGTCGGAACCGAAGACCATTACCCCGGACTTGACAGCTCCTCCTCTGAGCCGTACTGGACTTTTGGAGTTGGAGGAGGCCGATTTGATGGTTGTTGAGCCTGTGGAGCCGAGACCTGCTCCGGTGTTATCGGTTCCATCTACTCGGATGTCCTCGGCGCTGACCGTGGAATCAAGGAGCCAACACTCTCCTGTTGGGTCCGGAGAGAATAGTCGTACCGATTTGCTGGTGCCGACTCTTCCTCTCGGGGCTTCGACTCTGATGAGCTCGGCTCCTACCTCGGGCTTGGAGCTCATGGCCTCTGTGTGGGAGGATCGGACGGTCCCTCCGGATCTGTCTACCGCTTCTCGTCGGAGTCATGGTGCATTCGATGCCATGAGGAGAGTCCTGTCTCCAAAGACATCAGCAGCATCAGGTCTGGTTTCCTCCTCCCCTCAATCACCTGTGTCCGCTCCTGCTTCTACTGGTCAACCCAAGTGTAGAGACCCTGAGCCTCAAGTAGCCCCACAAGGCGCCCCCTGCTCTTCTGAGACCTCCCCAGAAGCCCCCACTGAGGAGGTACCCAGGAAGAGACTGTACAAGAGGAGGCACTTGGACTCCCCACAGGAGTCTTTGACATCTGACACTGACTTAGATGAGTCAGAAAGGTCCCCTCCATCCATCTCTGAGGATATCTCCTTTGCGGAGATATTAGAGATCCTTAATCAGAGGGGTGGTTGGCAATCCAAAAGCCCTACTGAGGACAAGTCAGTGCTCTTGAAGACTTTCGGGTCTCAACCTTCCACTTCTTGGGGGTGTCAGCCTTACGATGAGCTGATGGAGCTGATCTCTCGTAAGGCGTGGGAGTCTCCGGAGGCCATGGAACCTGTCCCTCGGAAGCCAAATAAGTTAATCTCTGCCCCCGTGGACAAAGCGTTTTTGACTAAGGGAGTGCCTGTTGATGCCATGGTGGTGGCGGCAGCCACCAAAAAGGAAACGTCTGAGACGTCCTCATCTATCCATCCTCCTAACAGAGATTCCAGGATCATGGATAGATATGGGAAACGCATGTTTAATTCAGTGACTTTTTCCCGAATTACTTAACCCATTTTACCAAACTACAAAGAGATCTCCTGAAGGAGCTAGGAGATGCTCTCCAGGCTACGGTAGCTGCAGGGTTTGCCGACAAAGTTGCCACCCAGCTCGCTACCCTGAACTCGATTGTGAACTCATCCATGCCTCTCGTATCTTACCCAGCTGATGGTTCGAGTAGGGTCGCTAGTTCAGGCATTGCCCTGCGTAGACTAGCCTGGATGTATCTGTTCCTTTGTGGAGCCTTTCAAGTCTTCTTTTATCAACACCCCACTTGATGGCTCATCCCTGTTTGGGCCCAAGGTAGAGGAAACTCTAACCAGGTGTGAGCAGGAAAGACTCTTTCTGCCGTCGGAGTCTGTTTTTCTACCCGTACTCGGCCCTATCCCAAGGGCCCTAAGGGCAGAAAGATGTGGTTCCGAAAAGCCCAGGGAGCCTTTCAGGACACACGTGGCGAAGCTCCCTCTAGAGGCAGAGGAGGGGGTTATAATGGAAGACGCCACCCGAGCGGCAGGACAGGGTCCCCAACAGCAGGGTGATACAGGGCAGTTCTCTGGTCAGCCCTACCAGTGCTCCTGAAAGGAGACCCGGCTGTCCGGCTCTGGAGGCAGTCTGGGGTCGCTGATCTTTCTACCCAGAAGCCTGGCTAAGCATAACATCCGATACCTGGGTACAAAGCATCATTTCCAGAGGGTATATCATAGTGTTCTCTTCCCCTCCCACTCCTGACAACAGAATCCCGGATGTTCCACCCAGTCTCAGGGGACAAGCAACTATAGAGGTTCACAAGTTGCTAGAAAGAGTCATCCAGCCAGTCCCAGCAGACCAAGCAGGATTCGGAATTTACTCAAGATTCTTATTGGTTCCAAAGAAAACGGGACTGGCAACCTATCCTGGACCTCAGCAGACTCGACCAATTTGTAAAAAAAGAGAAGTTCCGAATAGTCATGCTTCAGGCCATTCTTCCCTTTTTAGGGAAAGGCGATTGGATGTGCTCCATCGATCTCAAGGACACGTACTACCACATAAAGATGGACAGATACTTCAGAGATCACCTGCATTTCTAGCTGGGAGCCAATTACCACCAGTTTCGAGCCCTGCCCTTTGGTCTCACTACAGCCCCCAGAGTGTTCACCAAATGCATGGCAGTGGTCACGGCACTGAGGTGTCTAGGATTCCAGGTGTTTCCATACATAGACAATTGGCTCCTTACCGCCACCACCAGGCATCAATTGATTCAGGCAACAGAATCTACTCTGACACTCTGCAACCACTTGGGCATTACAGTCAACTTTGAAAAGTCTGCCTTGTCGTCATCGCAGCATACCATCTTTATAGGAGCAGATTTAGATACCTCAGCCACCACTCTACATCTTCCAGTCAAAAGGGTCTCACTTCTTCGCCAACACGTCAACTCATTTGTGTCAAAGAACAAAGCTACAGCCGCAGATTACTTGAAGTTACTAGGTTTGATGGTGGCAGCAGTTCTAGCCATTCCACTAACAAGTATGCATATGCAAATTCTTCAATGGCTTCTGTTCCCTCAATGGTCTTACCAGAAATTGCCAATGAACCATATGATTCTCATCACAAACTCTTGCAAGAGGGACCTTCGGTGGTGGTTGACGTCTCTTCATGTCACAATAGGACAACCCTTCGTGCCCCCCACCAGTAGCCACTGTGACCACGGACGCTTCCATGATAGGGTGGTGGGGGCATTTTCAGGGAAAGAATGGCCAAGGCACATGGACGGATTAAGTCTCACATCTGCATATCAATGTTCTGGAGTTGAGAGCAGTACTTTCAGGACACTCTCCCTCTAGGGACAATGGCAGTTCAGACAGACAACATGTCAGTGGTCTGGTACTTGAACAAACAGGGTGGAACCAAGTCTTACCCCTTTGTCGAGAAGCCCTCAGGGTATGGCAATGGGCTGTGTCATCCCAGCATTTTCTGTTAGCAACGCACATCCCGGGGAAATCCAACATGATAGCAGACAAGCCGAGCAGGGCAATCTTGTTACCTCACGAGTGGTCTCTCAACCAACACGTTGCGGACATGATTTTCCGCAAATGGGGCCAACCTTGCTGCGACCTCTGACAGTCACATCAATACCAAATGCAGAAGCTACTTTGCCCTGATACCACCTCCGGGACATCCCCCGAGAGACTCATTCATACACAATTGGCCTCCGGGGCTCCTATATGCATTCTCTCCAATTCCATTGATACCCAGGTTTGTACTGAAAGCAAAGTCGCTGGGAAGGACTGTTATCCTTATATCCCCCCATTGGCCTCAACAGATTTGGTTCCCTTTTCTTCACCATCATCTGCTGGAGGATCCTGGACCCAGTTCCAGACCTCCTGACACACCCGTCAGGGGACCTCCATCCTTCACTGCAGTTTCTAAAGCTGACTGCTTGGCTGATCCACTTCCCCAAATAGCCAGGCTTCATTCCCTCTCAGATGACATAAGACAAATTCTATTGTCTTTCTCATAAGCCATCCACCAGAAATCTATATCGCAGTAAGTGGAAAAGGTTCTCCATCTGGGCCAGCATACAAAAAATTGACCCTTTCCAAGCTCCTCTGTCATCTATTCTACAGTTTGACAATGATTTTTAAGGAAGGAGCAGCAGCTGCCACACTTCGGGTTCAGTTAGCTGCCATACCTAATTTTCACCTTGGATTGGATGGGTTAAATATTATGGCCCATAAGTTATCTAAGGTTTTTCTCAAAGGTGTTTTTCACATGAGGCTTCCTGTCAAAACCCCTTATTCTCCTTGGAATTTGACTATTATGCTATCTCAAATAATTCTTCCCCCCCTTCGAACCAGCATCATCTTGTGATCTCAAATTTTTGTCCTGGAAAATTATTTTTCTAGTGGCTATTACTTCTGCTCGCAGTGTCAGAACTTCAAGCATTGTCTATCAGAGACCTCCTTATATGATTTTTCCATGCTGATAGAGTATCTCTCAGAACAAACCTCTCCTTTTTGCCTAAAGTCTATTCTGAGTCTAATATCAATCAGGTCATTGAGTTGCCAGTCTTTTTTCCCAACCATTCCAACAAATTAGAATACATGCTGCGCAAACTTGATGTGTACAGACAGCTCAGATTTTATCATGATTAGAACTAAGGATATTAGGAAATCAGGTCAACTTTTTGTATCCTTTTCCGAGGCCAGAAAAGGTAGACCAGTGGCTAAAACAACTCTTTCAAAATGGTTATCGGATTGTATCTCATTTGTTTATGCACCTGCTAACATACGTTTGCCACACAAAGTAAAGGCTCATTCAACCAGAGCTGTTTCTACATCTTCTGCTTTTCAAGCCAAATTGCCCCTTGATAACATTTGTGCTGCAACCACTTCATACTTTTATAACTCATTACAAAGTGGATAAGGCCTCCAGGGACAGGTCATTTTTTGGTTCTACGGTCCTGAAAAATGTACTCCCGTGAGACACCCAGGATTGCGGGTGCTAGGGACACTACCCATCAGCGAGAATAAACGGCGAGATTTAACAGCTTCACATAAAGAAGTTATGTACTCACCATAATACTCCATGTGAGTTGTTTATCTCGCCTTTATTCTCACATCCCTCCCTCCAGCCCCCTCCTGGCTGACAGTTGACCTAGAGGCTAGTATCATCCTGGTTGTTTAATACTACTACTTCTTTCTTGGGGAGTGCACCCCTTACAGGGATATATATATATATATATATATATATATATATATATATATATATATATATATATATATATATATATATATATATATATATATATATATACATATATATAGTGTGTGTATCACGAGCTACTGGTAAACCTTGAGCTTTGCTAATGGCCGTGTCGGAGCCGAGGATTGGTTCCGAACCCATCAGTGACAATAAAGGTGAGATAAACAACTCACATGGAACATTATGGTGAGTACATAACTTCTTTTTTTTGTATATTAACACACCCAAATGACGTTAAACTAGATTTTAACTAAAACACAAGATGCTGCTAGCCTTTTACCTTTGATTGGAGTCCAGTCTAAGGTTGTTTTATAGATTAGTGAACTGTTGTAGAGATGGAGACATTTATATACAAACAGCAGGTAATATTCATGGAATGACCATCTGAATATCCTCTGAAGGTAAGGGGTTTATATATTTATGAGCATCTGAATATTATCTGAAGACAAGGGGTTTATATAATATTATATTAAGACAAGAAGTATACTAAACTCTACACTTCTTTTAAAACAGAGTCTTCTGTAATTTATGTACTGAGTATATTTTTACAGGTTGCTATTCCTTCAGTGCAGTAAAGCTGAAATGTCAGGTTTTTGAGCAGCATTACAGTGCACAAAAGCAGATGCCTCTGCAACTTGTTCTTGGGTACATTGGTTTGTAATTTGGCTTTTGTGGGACGGACTTTAAGTACTGCAAATTATTTGCATACAAAAACGCTTCAGTAGTATAATTCTCTGCTTCAGTTACTGTCTGCATTGGTGATTTGATTGTGACACAGTGAGAATTTTCATTACCATTGTGTCCTTGTACATTTAATTGGTGATGCTAGCATATGGAAAGCTGTGCACATCAGCATGTTTTAATAGTCTGTGTATACTATAAAGTTACTTATTTCATCTTTGTTTGTGTTTTATACTTTAACCTCCCAGACAAATATACAGGATAGTGTGGGATTCTGTGCAGAGAATACGATTTACTGACATGGTTAACCTTCCCAAAATACAGCTGTACATAACAGTAGATCTTTAAGGGGAGGCTGCTAAGATGTTAACATTTCCTTTCACTGTTCTACTGTTTTACAGAGGAGAAAATATTCAGCCTCTAATTTACTTTCAATATCCAAGAAAGTTTCTCCAGTAGGTAATTCCTGTCACTGTTCTAGTGGAAGAAATGGTTAATTCACATAGTTCTGCTGTGTTATTTGTCATAGTCCTTATCAGATTGTCACATAATCTTATTTCACTGTGGTTGAAGCATCAGAATTTTGGAAAATACTCTAACATAGCTTGAATTCTTTATAGATTTATTATTACTATTATTTTTATTATCATTATTATTATAAGCATCTCTTCTTTGTAACTGAAGGGTTTATTTCTTTTTATACTATGTTTATACAGTACAGTTTAATGCCTTTAAATATTGGTTCTGAGAAGTACTTTTAAGACATATTGTTTTATTGATCAGATGTTATCTAGTCACCATTCCTCACGTTAGGGTCTTGGATCCGATATTTGATCCGAGCCAGTATATTCAGAACACAGCTTAGCTCAAGCTCCTCCCCTTCCTTAATGCTTTGCTGCCCTACACTCCCTCAGATCTCGTTTGCTGCTCAGTCAGGCACGTATTGCTCAGCTCCTATTAGTGTAAGTGTTTCTAGTAAATTTCTTAATTCTTTTTGTAATTCTTTATAATCTCTCGGGGTTGTAGTGTTAGCTGGTAGTTTTCATCTTATCTATCCCCTCCCAGTTGAGTCCTACCCTTGTTTAAGTCCTTTTTCCTCGGGGTTTGTGTTCGGCCTAGTTTTTTGTGGTGTGCAAGTAGTTGTTTAGTTAAGTGTGTGCGTGAGAGGTCAGACAGATTTAGTAGGCTTTTCGGATTTTGGCTAGTTTGTTGACTTTGTGCTTTGGTTTATGGCTCAGCTATGTCAGAAAAACCTTTAGGTTTTAAAAGGAGCTCCTATTGTGGGCAGAAAATGCCTTTTTCTGACTCGCACGAGGAGTGCTTTTATTGTCTCTGCGGCGACCTCCTCGAGGTGGATTGTGGCATTTGTGCTGCTTTCAACCCAAGGGCTTTGGTCGACCATTGTAATAAGCTTCTGATCAAAGGCTTGATGAAAGGAGGCCCCTTGGTCACTGGTTCCCTGACCAAGGAGGGCTTTTCTGGGGCTAGAAAGAAGCTTTCCATTGAGGAGACTCCGACCAAGCGTCCCAGGCTGTCGGATCCTAGGTCCTCAGATCCGGCTCCAGCCTGGGCAGTTTCAGATCCGACATCTTTAGTTCCCAGATCGTCCATGGAGTCTACTCCTGGATCCAAAGGTTCGGACCCAAAGCCATTGGATATGATACCTTTGGTGTCTTCCTCCAGTTCCAAGGATCTCTGCTCCAGGCCTTCGGATCTGAGGGTAGTCACCGTACCTATGGATTCGACCATTTTGGATCTGAGGGATTCGAGAAGTATTACCTCAGATCCTTTGAGTTCGATTCCAGTTTGGTTGGATCAGAGAGTTGTGATGGAGCCAATTGTAGTGGAGGATCTTCCTTTGGATCCTTTGTCTGCTCAGCAGGTGTCTTCATTGGGTATGTCGCGATCTAGGGAATGCAAGACATGACACTCGAGCTCCAGGCGCGACTCTCCTGGTAGGTCCTCCATCTTCTCCTGATCTTCCAGGAGTGTCCTCCCTATGAATATGGACAGAATGATGTGGGCCTTCCTGAAAGCTCAGGTGGATTTGGGGCTTCTGGCTTCCCTGGCCCACAAGTTCATAGGTTGATACTAGGCTATCTGTCCTAGGGCATTTATAAGCCTAGCCAGAGTGTGCTTGGCTTTCTCCACCCTTTTAGATTAGTTGACTGTGCCTCTGTATAGTAGGTCACAGAAGATAGCCCGTTAGGGTTAGGTTAGGGATCAGGTTAGGGATCTAATCTCCCACTCCCCCTTCGATCGCTCCTCATCCGACTAGTGGCTTGGATTTTCAGGGACTGTTGAGTGGAGTGGAGGCTGAGAGAGCTCTGGGGCCCATTTTGGGTCCTTCCCTGATTGGATCAACAGCTGGTTCGGTTTCTGTTCCCCCTGGAACAGGCCACCTGGCGAGCTGGGGTCTGTGTGGTTGGATTCGGGCTTTTCTGACCAGTCTCTTCCCTTGGGCACCTCAGCCTTCTACAGTTCTGGTCCGGTGCCATCTGGTGGAGTGGCGGGACTTCTGGGGGGGGGGGGCACCCTCTCTTCCGCTAGGGTTTTATCGGTGGTGGAGGGGTATGGAACAACTTGTAGTCCTTCCGCTTTCCGGACTGCCAAAATATCTTTCTCTGCTGTCAGAGCTGCCTCTCCATTGCATGGTCACCTTTCCCAGCCCCAGTGTCTGAGCGGCTTGTCTCATCCTGCTCCCGGTCAGCCCATCCAACTTATCCTCCAGGGGTATATCCCCCCCACAGGGGTCCCCTCTTATGAGTCTTCCTCACCACCCTTGATGGAGGAAGTTCCCAGGAAGAGGACTTGTAAGAGGAGACATCTAGACTCACCTATGGAGTCCCTTACCGAGGATATGGATGCTGATGAGGGGGACAGGTCCCCAAGATCCCTGCCGGAGGACATATTCGAGATCCTCAAGGCCAAAGGCAGCTTGTCTACCCAAATCCCATCCTCTGAGGAAGCCGTATCTCTGGAGGCTTTCGGTATGGGGCCATCTACCTCCTGGGTGCCCCCCCCCCCCCACTGATCCTCTCATTGATCTTGTGGCTAGCAGGGCTTGGAAGGAGACGAATACCATGGAGCCAGTGCCCAAGAAAGCGGACAAGTTTCTGAGCCCTCCATCAGATAGAACCTTTTGGTCCAAAGTGGTCCTGGTTGATTCTATTGTGGTGGCCACTGCCACCAAAAAGGAATTGGCAGAGCAGAGTTCTTCTGTCCATCCGCCCAATTGTGAATAGAGGGCTATGGACAGATTTGAAAAGTGGGTGTTCGCTTCGGCTGCCTTTAGCCTGCGAGCACTAAATTATCTTGTGCATTTCACCCGTCTCCAGAGGGATTTGATAACAAAATTATCTTCTTCCCTCTCTGGGTCCATGTCTTGAGGAGGAATTCAAGGCAGTTTCTCTAAAGCTGTCAACCCTTCATTTAGTTGTGAATTCGTCCATGAGGCTAATCTCCAATGCTACGGAAGGGTCATCATGGGTGGCGGGCGCAGGTATCACATTTAGGCATCATGCCTGGCTCCATTCGAACGGGTTTGCAGAGGCCTTCAAGACGTCTTTTGTTAACGCCCCCTTTGATGGTTCCACACTCTTTGGCCCCACTGTTAGAGACTTTGACCAGCACTGAACAGGAAGGGAAGACCTTGTTAGCCGTTGGGATCAGGTTTTCTGCCCTTCAGAGGTTCTTTTCCAAGACCCAGAAGGGGAGTAAGAAAATGTGGATCAGGAAAGCACAGTCTCCCTTTCAAGATGTTCAGGAGGATTCCTCTTCCAGGGGACAGGGAAGAGATTTCAATGGTAGACGTCACCCCAGGGGCAGAGGAGGCCTGCAAAACCAAGTTTCCAGAGATCCCTTCTCTGAGAAACCTGTACAACGTTCCTGAAGCATTGCCCAACTGTCTGTCCTTAGAGGCAATGAGGGGTCTGTTATTGCTGCACCCGCTAGTCTGGGCAAGTATTACAAACGTTCAATGGGTGCTAGCAGTTATATCCAGGGGTTGTTGCATTCTCTTTTTGGAAATCCCTCCAAAATCCACTCCTCTTCCGGACGTGCCAGCCAATCAGGAAGAGGCAGCCTGACAGGAGGTTGTAAGCCTTATTCAAAAAGGTCCCCGCAGGACAAAGAGGATGCGGAACTTATTCCCGCTTCTTTTGGTTCCAAAGAAAACAGGGGACCTACGTCCTATTTTGCGTCTCAGTTGCATGAACCATTTCATGCAGAAGTCGAAGTTTTGGATGGTCACTGTGCAGTCGATTGTGCCTCTCTTGCATGGCAAAGACTGGATGTGCTCAGTGGACCTCCAGGACGCATACTACCATGTAAAAATGAATCGACGGTCCAGGAGGTTTCTCTGCTTTCACTTGGGAGTCGATCATTTCCAGTTCCGGGCTCTGCTTTTTGGTCTCATCTCAGTTCCTGGGTGTTCACCAAATGCATGGCGGTGGTAGCTGCTCATCTCTGGCTGCAGGGAATCCAAGTTTTTCCCTATTTGGACGATTGACTCCTGATGGCTCCCACAAAGCATCAACTACTGGGCAATATTCAGACCGTACTCTCCCTATTCCGTCGACTGGGTATCACAGTGAACATGGCAAAATCCTCTTTGATTCCAACCCAAAAACTGAAATTCATAGGCACTCTGTTGGATGCCACCTCTCAGATCGCAGCCTTACCTCCTCAAATGGTGTCACTTATTTGTGACCAAGTTCAGACCTTGTTGGAGCTAACCTGTTTCCAGCCTCACTCATTCTCAAGGCTCTAGGATCGATGGCAGCCGCCATTTATTTGGTTCTGATGGCTTGGTACCATATGAGGGTCCTTCAGTGGACCCTTGCAGTTCAGTGGCCAGCGTGGCGGCATCCCCTATCCTTTCCTATTCCGCTTACACCGGTGTGTCACAAGCATCTTTCATGGTTGTTCACTGGATCTCCTAGCAGGCAGGCCTTTCATTACCCCTACTCCTGTGGCGAGAGTCACCTCGGAAACTTCCTTCCTGGGGTGGTGGGGGGGAGGGCATTTCCACAGACAAATGCTCCAAGGGACATGGTCGTCCTCAGAGATCAAACTGCACATCAATGTTCTGGAGATGAGGGCAGTCCTTTAATCATTGCATACCTTTCAAGACTGCCTTCCTCACAGGATGATTGTGGTTCTATGAGACAACATGGCTGTTGTGTGGTATATAAACAAGCAAGGGGCACATGTTCTTACCTGCTGTGTTGCGAAGCCATGAGGGTTTGGGAGTGGGCAATGGTGTTGCGAGGCCATGAGGGTTTGGGAGTGGGCGATGGCCACAGGGCGCTTTCTTATTGCAATGCACATTCCCGGAGCATCCAACGTGTTGACGGACAAATTGAGCAGGGCTATATTGACTCCTCACAAGTGGTCCCCGAATCCAGTGGTGGCTCAACAAATCTTCCGTCGGTGGGGTTATCCGAGCTGCGATCTGTTTGCATCTCTTCTCAACCACAAATGCAACAACATCTTTGCATTGATCCCCCCAGAGGGGGAATCCCCCAGGGACATGCTCACCCACGATTGGCCTCTGGGTCTCCTGTATGTCTTTCCTCCATCATCTGTAATTCCCAGAGTACTTCAGAAAGTCAGACGCCTCAAGAGTCAACTGATTCTCATTGCCCCATTTTGGCCTCGACAGGTGTGGTTCCCCCTTCTACGGTCTCATTTGAGGGACCCACCCTGGGTGCTTGATCCAATTCCGGATCTGCTGTCTCATCCTTCTCTCCTACCGCTCCCGAATCTTCAGACCCTACGTCTGACAGCGTGGTATGTCCACTTCCATTGATTTTGGCCAAGTCCAGGCTAGCTTCACCAGTCAGAGATTATTCTTTCTTCCCAAAGGTCTTCTACTAGGAATGTTTATTTCAGTAAATTTAAAAGGTTTTCAGCTTGGGTGAAGAATAAGAATTTAGACCCCTTCTCCACCCCTATTCCCGACATACTTTTCTTTTTGACCTCTCTCTTGAAGAAGGAGCTAGTTTCTCCACTATCAAGGTACCGTTGGCAGCGATTTCAAATTTTCACCTTGGTGGTGATTCTGCCTTTTCTGCACTCCTCTGTAAGGCCTTTTAAAGGGTTTTTTTCTATTGTGGCCTCCTGTTAGAAATCCTTCTTCCCCATGGGATTTGACTTTGGTCCTGCAGGTTTTGACAAAACCACCCTTTGTACCGGCGACTTCGTGTGATATTAAATTTCTCTCCTGGAAGACTGCCTTTTTAGTGGCAATTACTTCAGCAAAGAGCGTTTCGGAGTTGCAAGCTCTTACTGTCAAGCCACCATACTAATTTTCCACAAGGACAGAGTGTCTCTAAAGCCTGATCCATCTTTCATGCCATAAAGTGGCCTTACCAGCAAATCTCAACCAATGTATTCATCTACCAGTATTTTTCCGTAACTATTCCAATAAAGGGGAATATATTCTGCACACATTGGACGTTCATAGTCAACTTTGCTTTTATTTACATTGAACGTGGGAATTTAAACATTCAGACCATCTATTTGTTGCCTTCTCTTTAAATAGAAAAGGCAGGAGTATTTTGAAAGTCATGGTTTCCCATTGGATTTCGCAATGTATTTCCTTCATTTATTCTTCAGAAGGTATTTCCTTGGCTACACCAGTGAGGGCTCATTCTACCAGGGCAATTTCTACTTCCACTATCTTTGCAAATCGTCAATCTTTAGATGACATTTGTGCAGCGGCAACGTGGTCCTTTTCCCACACTTTCATTTCCCACTATAAGTTGGATTTGATTTCCAGAGGAAGGGCTTCATTTGGCTCCACGGTTCTTTGGCATGTCCTTCCTTGAGACCTCCCAGGATTTGGGAAGCTGGGGACTCTGACCCTAACATGAGGAGTGGTGACTAGATATCATCAGATTTATAGTTGTGTACTTACCATGACTTGGCATCTGTGTTATCTGTAGTCACCATTCATCACGATCCCACCCTCCCGCCCCCTTCCTGGAAGATTGGTTGGATTTGGAGGTTCTGTTTTGTTTATATATTTTGTCTGTCTGCCTTCCTTATGCAAACTCGATCTGAGGGGAGTGTAGGGGAGCAGAGCATTATGGAAGGAGGAGAGCTTGAGCTAAGCTGTGTTCTGAATATGCCGGCTCGGATCCGATATCGGATCCATGACCCTAACGTGATGAATGGTGACTACAGATAACACAGATGCCAAGTTATGGTAAGTATATAACTAAAATTATTAAACTGTTAAAGCTGTGTCATGACAAGGATTGCAGGGTTATTAAATGGTTAGATTATATACACAATCCTGTTGAAGTTCTTCATGTAGATCATTGCTGCAGTAGTCTTAGCTGTATGGGTTATATCCTCCTAAGGATATAATGGCCATCCAGTGTCTGAAATTTCACGGCATTTTCCTCCTACCCAAACCATTAGCCAGCTTGAGCTGAGCTGACTGAAAGAGTGGTTTGGGCACTGAGACCTTCTGATCTTTCTTGCCACCAAAGTACATGGGTTTCACTTTTTGATCATCAACAGTTGGTTAACACTATTCCATTGCTGGGCAGATAGGTTTACTCGGGGGGGGGGGGGGGACGACTTCCACTTTACTTTTTGATTTAAAAAAAAAGTGTTTATAATGACTGGCATGTGACAATTTTTGATTGGAGCTTCACTTTTTTTACTTTTATGGTTAAAAAAAAAGTTGTTAAAACCTTATTTTAAACTACATTTTCTTCTGGGAAAGTTTGTTTTGGTTTACGTTTGGGGACTGGAGTAACTGTTTAAAGGTCTTTTTACTGTGTTTTAGTGGGGAAGAAGTTACTTTTTTATTACTTACTGACTACTGCTGCCAGGCTTATTTACCCTGTAATTGGGCATCTCTTTTCAACTTAGGCATGAAACTACCTACTGATTCCTCAGTTTTTCTTTTTTCCCCGTTACAAAAATAACAGAAGTACTAAACATCCTTTTCCACCACAACAGGCTGCTAATGTGTCTTAGCTGCAGATGGGTGACTACTTTGACCAGATTGGTTCCTTGGACCTCTCAACTTTTTTCCTGGCTCCCATTGGTTTAGTCCCTATAGCCACTATGGATCAAGTACTCTGTGACTGTTGGAATGCCCTTGGAGGGCAAAGTAGAACCACTGTTGTTCCTGGGAGAAGAGCAAAGAATCCCACACTGCCAAGCCAGAAAGCTATGTCCATCCCAAGGGAGTTGTTTTTTCTGGTAACTTGGGTGTGTTTCTTTTTTGTTCTTGTCAAAAATAAACAAATTTGGACATAGGTCTTCTTTTTTCTCTGGTACTGTGGACAAGGGTAAATTATTGGGCTTAGCTCAAGGTTTTGTTCAGACTCTTGACCCTTCCTATATGGCTGTTTCTGATAAAAGAACAAGGGATTCTTCATTTTCTGAACAGATTCAAGGGTTTGAACCACAAAATGATTGTGAAGTGAGAGAGATTGTGTTGTTTCACCAAATTTTTGATTCAGATACTAAGGAGACTGTGGGACATTTCTTTTCTTTTGAAGGATTCTGTTTTTTTTTTAAACTGTTTCTGGAATGAATTGGTTGCATCATTGGAAACATAGTGATATTTCTTGGTCCTCCTGGAAGTATCATGATCTATTAGAAATGGAGTTTCCAGAACCTACTCCTAGTCTTCCTTTTCTTCCTGATTTGGAGAATGTTTTTTTCACAGCCTGCAACTTCCCTGATTGACAGCCTGCTGTCCCCAAGAAAGCAGATAGACTGTATAAAGTTCCTCAGTCGTTAAGATTTAATACATTTATTCCAGAACAATCCGAGCAGCTTTTGCTTATGTGTGGTTAATACTAATTCCTCTGTCTGACAAGGATGGCAAGGATTGTGATTTATTTGGGAAAAAGTTGCAGCACTAAATTTATGCTTGCCTCTTCTGAGAATATGAGGAATATGTTGCTGTCTGCTGTGTGTAACCTGGTAGCTTCTGCCTTTCATGTGACTGCTTATTGTTTGAAATGTGTATACGATTCTGCTAATATCAATAAAATACACCAAAAACCAAGCCAAATGGCTCAAAAACTTGTAAACAGTAATAAAAATAAAAAAGCGAGCCACCAAGGCAGTATTTGCATGAAACACACATTTATTTAACATTAAATTACCCTGACTGAACTTAAAGGCATACTTCCCCTGAATATGTAATATACAAAGTAACATGCTGTATTATACAACGTAACATGCTGTAAACCACAATAATCAATACATTCAAGATAAAAAAAATAGTGTTAATACTAATAATGATGAACATAGTGTTTTTTTTTTTTAAAATAGACTTAAAAATGCAAAATATAGTTCATCTTTTAGTTGCAGTCAGATAAGTGTTTTCACAATACACTTGAAATTAAACCTTTGCTGCCCTTTGCTTCAAAAAGGAGCTATTGAACAATAATCATTTAAACCTGGCTTGCAACAAGCATTTAATCTCAGTTGCCACTTAGTTTCTCTGGCTTCTAATTTATCATCCCCACCCCTAGAGTCACTATTGACAAAGAATAAGAATCTCTTGTAGTTGGGACATTATGGAGTCTTTCAGCTTTTCCCAGTTAGGGGTCACCACAACGGAACTCCGGTCCACTAATGATTGGCAGTTGATTTTTACGGTGCCGAGTTCCTAGCCCGAAGCCCAACCTTCAAAGGGGGCACACCCATTCATGCACGCACCTACCTGCATGTCTTTAGACATCATTCGACCACAGGGAGGACATGCAGACTCCACACAGAAGGCGCTCCAGCCGAGAATCGAACGGGAGAACCTCTTGCTGTGAGGCGACAATGCTAACTGCTGCACCACCACGGCCCTTAGGGACATTCTAGAGTGTGAACATATAAAGCATTGTTCATTTTTTAATGTTTAATGTCTCTAAGGTACTCAGTAATGCGGTCCCGTAGCCTTCTTTTGGTCTTGCCTACATAGAAACCTGGGCATGATATGTTCTGAAACAGAAGCTACACCTCAAGTCTTTTGCTGAAAGTGAAGAGAAAAGTTAAGCTTCAAAGAAATACTACATTTACGCCTATTTTAAAGCAGGTCTAAATACTAATAGAGCCAACACAGCCAAGCTGGGCACCAATGTTCTGGTATTACAATACAATACAATACAGAAACATCAAACTTATCTTGTGTTTAATAATAATAATATATATGTAATGTTGCGGTGGTACGGCGGTAGCGTTGTTACCTCACAGCAAGAGGTTCTCCCGGTCGATTCTCGGCTTGGCTTTGGAGTGCCTTCTGTGTGGAGTCTGCATGTCCTTCCTGCGGTTGGGTAGCGTTCAAAAGACATGTGTGCGTAAATGGGCGTGCCTTCGTTGATGGTTGGGCATTGAGCTGGCACCTCGGCGTTTCGTAAAAATCTACTGCCAATCATTAGCGGACTGGAGTCCCGCTGTGGCGACCCCTTACCGGGAAAAAGCCGAAAGACAAACAACATATATATATATATATATATATATATATATATATATATATATATATATATATATATATAAATATGGGAAAAAGTTGGGGCATAGACCTAAGGTTGTGTACAGTAGAAGGCATAATATAAAGAATGTTCTTGAAAGTGTCAACAGAAAACAAGGGAAGCACAGGTCATTGATGTACAAGTGTGGTTCTTGCAAGACCTGTAAAAATATAAATGATGGTACGAATGTCTTTGAACGTACTGTAGGATGCCTGGATAGATGAAACTGCAATACCGCTGTGGTGGTTTATTTAGCTGCATGCTTATCATGTCCTGGTTTCTACTTAGGCAAGACCAAAAGAAGGCTATGGGATTGCATTACTAAGCAGAGACATTAAAAATAAAAAAAAATGAACAATACTTTATATGTTCACACTCTAGAATGTCCCAAACATGAGATTCTTATTGTTTGTCATTGATAGAGTACAGAGTGACTCTAAAGGTGGGGATGATGAATTAGAATTAGAAGTCAGAAAAACTAAATAGCAACTGAGATTAAATGCTTGTTGTAAGCCAGGTTTAAATTGTTCAATACCTCCCTTTTTTAAGCAAAGCCCAGCAGAGGTTTAAATTCGTGTACTGTGAAAACACTTATCTGACTGCAACTAACAGATCAACTATGTTTTGTATTTTTAAGTCTATTTTTTAACACTGTTTTATACTATGTTCATTATTAGTGCTGTCTTTCGGCTTTTCCCGGTCCGCTAATGATTGGCAGTAGATTTTTACGTGCCGAGTTGCCAGCCCTGACGCACAACCTTCAACGAAGGTACTCCCATTTACGCACGTCTCCACACAGAAGACGCTCTAGCTGAGAATCGAACAGGACAACGTCTTACTGTAAGGCGACAACGCTACTGCAGCATGTTCATTTTTATCTTGAATGTATTGATTATTGTGGTTTACAGCATGTTGCTTTGTATATTACATATTCAGGGGAAGTATCTTTGTTTCTTCTTCTTTCGGCTTTTCCCGGTTAGGGGTCGCCACAGCGGATCACTGTCCGCTCATGATTGGCAGTGGAGTTTTACAGTGTCGAATTGCCAGCCTGGCGCCCAACCTTCCACAGAAGGCACACACATGCACACACTCACACCTAGGGCCAATTTAGTGTGTCCAGTCCACCTACTGCATGTCTTTGGGATGTGGGAGGAAACCGGAGCGTCTGTAGGAAACCCATGCGACCACAGGGAGGACATGCAGACTCCGCACAGAAAGCACCCCAGCCGAGGATCGAACCGGAGAACACCTTGCTGTGAGGCGGCAACGCTAATCGCTGCACCACCGTGGCCGCCCTGGGAGTATGCCTTTGTTTAGTCGGGGTAATTTCATTGATGCAAGCAAAATCATGAATAATTGCTCAAGTAATTAGAGTATGTAAAGGAAGTTGCATTACAATTGAATGACTCTGATGAAGCCAATTCTTGTTTCTTGGCGAAAGCGCTTAGTTGGTTTTACTTTAATAGTATTTAATGTTAAATAAACTTGTGTTTCATACAAATACTGGCTTGGTGGCTCATTTTTTTCATTAGCGGACCAGAGTTCCGCTGTGGCGACCCCTAACCGAGAAAAAGCCGAAAGACACAAACAAACAGTTTACGATTCTGCTAATGCCACTTCCAGGGCTGTTGCCACTGGAACTGTTATGGGGAGGTTTGTCTGGCTGCATTCTCAAAACCTCCCAGAGGATGTCCAAAATGAAATTTTGAATTCTGTCTATTGGTTAGAGGCCTAATTTTTTGGACCTTCTGCTTCAGAGATCACTAAAAACTGTGATGAGAAGGAAGATGATGCAAGGGATCTTGCCCATTTTTCAGCCCCCCTCCTCCATGTTTGCCAAGGGATTCAATGCTCCTTCTACAACATTTTTTAAAAAGTAAAAGAAACAGACCCAGCAAGTTGTGCTCTTGAACAAACCTTTAAAAAGGAATGGCAGTGAGGTTCCAAAAAGAAAGTATATCCCCTCCCCCAAGAGAGGACAGTCTAATACATCTGAATGACTAGGAAGGACTTGCCTTCCTCCTCCCATCTTGGCAGTCCCGCAACAGATAACTTAAGACAGATGGGTTCTGAGAGCGATCCTTCAGTATTACAAATGATAATAGGACTATCCCACCTTTTTGAGGGATTCTTCTTTACCCACCAGAAAAAAAAACTTCTTTTCCCTCCTGTCATTCAGCATATGCTCTCTTAGGGGATTATAGAAGCTTTGAAAGGTTAGTCAAAAAACACCTGACAGCAAGCCTTCCAGCTGCACTAGATCCACTCCAGTTCGCATATCATGCCAATCACTCCATGGCGGATGCCATTTCGATTGCACTTTATCTCTCATTGGCACACCTTGAGAACAAGGACAGCTATGTTAGAATGCTGTTTATTGACTTCAGTTCAGCATTCAGTACTGTAATTTCACAACAGCTAATCAAAAAACGTGCTCATCTAGGTATCAACGGCCATATGTGCAACTGGATCCTGGACTTCTTGACTGAAAGACCTCAAAGGGTGTGCATGAGCAATAACTCTTCGAAAAGCATCACAATCAACACAGGAGTACCTCAAGGCTATGTGTTGAGTCCAGTACTGTTTGCTGCACTAACGACTGTAAAGCTAAATTCAACACCAACCATATCATGAAGTTTGCTGATGACACTACCGTCATGGACCTCATCAGTAAAGGAGTTGAAAAAGATTATAGGGAAGAAGTGAGCACACTGATTGGTGTCCCAAGTACAACCTCAACCTTAATGTCAACAAAACAAAGGAGATCATAATGGCCTTCAGGAAGACACAACCAGCTCACTCTCCTCTCATGATTAATGGTGAGATGGTGGGAAGATTAAAGAGCACAACATTTCTGGGGGCTCACATTGCAGAGGCTCTATCTTGGTCAATAAATACCAGTCACATAGTAAAGAAGGCTCATCAGCGTCTGCATTTCCCGAGGAAACTGAGGAAAGCGAGCCTGCCACCCCCTATCCTCTCCACCTTCTATAGGAGTACCATAGAAAGTATCCTAAAGTGAAACTTTTCAGTATGGTACAGGAGCTGCTCAGTTGCAGACAAAACCCTACCAAGGACAGTGAAAGTGGCAGAGACGATAATGGGCTCCAAACTTCCAGCACTATAGGAGTTGTACACAGCACGATGTCACAGCACAGCTACAAAAATAATGAGGGATCCTACCCACCCTGCTTATGAACTGTTCACATGTTTGTCATCTGGCAGAAGATACCACAGCGTGCACTGTAAAATGCTCAGGTTTAGAAACATCGTCTTCCCTCAGACAGCAAGACTCTCTAACTCTGGCAATAATCTCAGGGAAGCCAGTCACTGATGAGATATGGGATAGCCAACTCTTTTGGTGCAAAAAAATGAGAAAAAAATTTGGATTCTAAATATTAACAATACATAGATTGCAATGAATATGCAATATTGTACTAACTAGATCCTCCTATTCATGTCAAAATCACGCAGTGCAGTAGGATCTTGTGCAATAAAAAATCACTCAGCTGCTGAAAATTATAGATGAGGTAAACTGTGGTAATATGTAGGTAGTATAACCTGTCATGTGAAATGATTAATGAATATATGTCCATTGGGTGTGTTATTGTATATATGTATGTGTATGTCTTCTCAATTCAAGCCTGATGGACACAATTTCAAGTTAGACTGCACTTGTGTAGGCTAAGTGATAATAAAGTTTACTTTGAGTTAAGATGTCCTGTCTCCTCAGAAAGAGGTTTATTCAAGGATATTTCTGGTGCAAGCGAAAGATGTTTCTTGGAGACCAGTTCTGAATCTTTCCTTTCTGAACCTACTTGGATCACACCCAATTTCAAAATGTCTGCACAACTTGGTATCCCTTATTCCCTATTTGAGTTTTCTAGTGGCTTTGTACTTAAAAGATGCATATAATCACATTCCTGTAGATCCAGATGTCCAGCAGTTCTTAAGGTTTTCTGTACGTGTCACATTATCAGTTTTCTGCCTTACCCTTTGCTCTATCTACTGCTCCAGGGATATTAACAGTCTCTAGCTCCCATGATAGTGTACTACAGATGACAAGGTAGCCATGCTTTCCTTAGTTAGATGGGTTGCTTATCTTTGCAGTCTTTTTCAAAGGGTCAGGGATCTCTTTCTTTGGTAAGGGTTCTCTCACACATGTTGGGATTCAAAGAGAACATACAGAAGTCGTGTCTGATGCCTCACTGGATTGTTTTCCTGGGTGTCTCCAGGACACCTCAGTTTACAGAGCTTTTCTCTCCCAGGAAAAATAGATCCGCATTTAGATCTTTTGCTGAGTTTCTCCTGTCAGACTACCTTCTCAGCAAGGAATTCCTCAGGATTCTGGGTCTTGTGGCATCTATTGATGCTCATGATACCTCTTGCAAGACCTCACATGAGGAAAATCCAGTGGTAACTGGAATTTTTATGGCCCCAGCATCAACATCCCCTGACATTTCAGATTCCAGTTTTGGTACTTTTGAAGGGGTACACTTTGTGGTGGAGACATCAAATTTCTTAAGAGTTCAGGCCTCCCATTCTTCCTTCTTGCTTTAGCACTGTCAGTGAAAACAGATGCCCCAGAGTCTACTTTGGGAGAATTTCCTATGGGAATAAAAGTGCAGGGTCTTTGGAACAAAACAGACAGGCCAAAACACTTAAACATAAAAGAGATGCTAGCTCTTAAAAGTTGTCAACTGTCTCAATCATCTGCTTTCCCTGGGACCTCAGACTGTTTGCAGACAGCACCACAGTGATGTACATAAACAAGCGGGGGGCATACCTCTCAACTGTCCAGATTTTCATGGACTGTTCAGATTTTTGCCTTATATGTGGTTTGTTCTTCATAAAATTTGTGGTTTTCTGGCAAATCAATGATTGAAATCACTAAGTAATGACATACATTAGAGTTTTAGACTTAGTATGTATTTTCTGAAGAATATTAACACAAATCCTGCTAGTGTTAACAATTTTCTATGTTTATAATAGTAATATTTAAAATCTGTCTCTATTTTTGGGCCTTTGCCCCCCCCCCCCCACCATTGTTTTAGGCTTTATCCATATTTATTGCACTAAGGGGTTGACAGGTATGGCGGGGGGTGGCAGATCTTACCATCTGTGCAGATTAGCCATGGTAGCCTGACATATAGCTTTTTAACATAATTTTACTCTACAGTCGTCTGTGCAACAGACTAGCTGAGCAGGACCAGGAAAAATCATCACAAATGGAAACTGAATCAAAGGGTCTTCCAAGACTTGCTCCTACTGTGGGAACACATCAAATAGATCTTTCTGCCTCCACTCACAGCAATCAGTTGGAAAAAAATCTGCTCCAGAACTCCATGCAAGAAAGCCTAGAAAACAGATGCATTTTCTTTTCCTTGGATAGGAATGTTACTGTATGATTTTCTACCCTTTCTACTAATATCCAGGGTCAGTCTGAAGATTCAGTGCGTCTCCTTTCTAGCCAAGGCAACAGTTTGTTTGGAAATGGTCAGGGGCAATTACAACAAGCTTACTCACAGACTGGACCAGGGATGTTTGATATGACGCTCAATAACTACATGTACCTGAATGATAGAATTTTAATACCTTTTTTTGAAGATGTGCAGCAGGTATTAATGGAGGTAAGAAAGCTACTGCTACTAGAAAATCATATATTGGTAAATAGTGTCATGAAAAGAACCAGCACCCATTCAGAGCTAGTGTTTATCTGGCCCTACATTACATGTGTGAGTTAACTATCCTGTAATTCTTATTCCTTAGTCAAGTTTCATTTGTCAGCCATTTCAATATTTCTGCCCATAGACCCCCCTTTATTGTTGCAGTCTCATGTGAAAATGTTTTGAAAGGGGTGTTGCATAAAAAGGCTCCTCCTTTTATTGTTGCAATCTCATGTGAAAATGTTTTGAAAGGGGTGTTGCATAAAAAGGCTCCTCCTTTTATTGTTGCAATCTCATGTGAAAATGTTTTGAAAGGAGTGTTGCATAATAAGGCTCCTCCTTTATTGCAGTCTCATGTGAAAATGTTTTGAAAGGGGTGTTGCATAAAAAGGCTCCTCCTTTTATTGTTGCAATCTCATGTGAAAATGTTTTGAAAGGAGTGTTGCATAATAAGGCTCCTCCTTTATTGCAGTCTCATGTGAAAATGTTTTGAAAGGGGTGTTGCATAAAAAGGCTCCTCCTTTTATTGTTGCAATCTCATGTGAAAATGTTTTGAAAGGAGTGTTGCATAATAAGGCTCCTCCTTTATTGCAGTCTCATGTGAAAATGTTTTGAAAGGGGTGTTGCATAAAAAGGCTCCTCCTTTTATTGTTGCAATCTCATGTGAAAATGTTTTGAAAGGAGTGTTGCATAAAAAGGCTCTTCCTTTATTGTTGCAGTCTCATGTGAAAATGTTTTTGAAATGGGTGTTGCATAAGAAGCCACCAACTCTAACTCTTTTTTCCATGTGAACCAGCTCATCAGACTATCTTGAGCTTCTTGATTTATTGTTCTAGCCTCTGCAGAAACAGTATCTGAGTTGCAAGCTCTTGTGGTGAATCAAATTTACATAATTTTCTACAAATATGGGGTTTACCCAAGACATAATCTTTCATTTATGCATAAAGGGGTATCCCAGTTTACTTTAAGCCAAGCTGTTGTTCTCTCTATCTTCTTCCATAGCCCCAAAATGAGGGAGAAAGGATACTCCATACTTGTTACCCACAGACAACTCCTATACTGTCTTGACAGAGCAAAATCTCTCAGAACTTTTGATCTGTTAATTTGTGAAGGTAAGAAAAGGGCAATGCGTCTCAAAACAGATTTTGTTCCCAAGTTGTTGTTTCATGCTGCTAATTTTTGTTATACCCACCAGAATAAAACTGTCAGGATTTAGGCTTATCTACCACAGCCTTGTCTTCATCTTTGTTTTTTTGGAAAGGGTAAGATTCTGTAAGTATTCTAGAAGCAGCAACTTGGTCCTCTGAGAACACTTTTGCAAAGCACTATAAATTAGATTCCTTCTCCACATCTAGGACAGGCTTTGCGAGGACTTAAGGGCTCCTGAACCTCCATCCTTCCTCCTCCAAGTTGTGTGAACCATGGTAGTCTCCCCATATAGTTTAGGCTACTGCATTCGTGAATGAAGAATATAGTACAGTTATGTAACTAAACTTAGCGTAACAGTAGATGTTTGAATGATCACTGCTGCAATAACCACTTTCTCCCTCCATCCCCCCTTTTCTGTTTTTTATTTTTGGCCAGGGTGGGGCCATTTATTATTTTTGTTTTCCTAGCATTGCCCTTCTCAGGGTTTTAGCTTCCTTCTTTCTGTTGACATGAAAGCTCTGAAGGGCTTGGTGCCCAAACCGCTCTTAGTCAGCTCAGCTTGAGCTTGACTAATGGTTAGGGCATGTGGAAGGTGCCCTAAAGCTTTGGAATTTGGCTGGCTGTTAACACGACTGCAGCAGTGATCATTTGAACATCTCTTGTTATGCTAAGTTTACTTACACAACTTTACTTTCAAATGATTACTTTAACATGGCTAGTGCATTCTGGTAACTTAGAATTATACTATATTTTATGCACTAAAATGAATTGTTTTAAGTTTTAGTATTTTTAAATGCAACTGCATTATTTTTTAATAAGTTATTAGCGTTGTCTTGTAAAGGATGTTTGTACCACATTTCTATTAGCTTTGCTTTTTATATAAATTCCTACTATTTTTACCTCAGGTAAGTCAAAATATCTCTGTCATGTAAGCTGCTTCACTTTATTTATCACGTGATATTTTTCCTTTAAGACTATGGTAGTTAAATGGAAAATTGAGGACATTTGTGAAGTCTTTTGTCAACTCCTTTGTCTAAACTCTTATTTTAGCTCTATTTATTGACATCTTGATGGATGATCAGTGAATTATGAGATGACAGCGTTGTCTTTTTTATTCATTCTTCAACTGATGTGTTCGCATCCAAAATGCAACTCAGCCACTTCTGCCAGATCTTCGGATCCAAAACTCTCGAGTTCCTCCCATTACCCATAATGCCCTGCCAGCTTAACATATCTCGGATCTTGTTTGTCGTCGTTCAGCTTCTGATGCGGATCATGTCGCTTTCAAGCTTTTGGAGAAATATCTGTCCTTTTCATGAGTTACATCTTTGAAAGTTATATATAATCTTAATTGTCCGGTCTCCCTTACCAGTTTTTTCTGATTTTTTAGAAGATTCTTGTCTTCTTTTAGCTACTGATTTGTCAGTACCTATCTCATGTACCATTGTTGGTACTCTTATTTTTCTTTCAGATTAAACTTACTCTTTAGAGAACCCTTTCACTACCATTGCTGGTAGTTCTTTTTTTTTCTATTTCCTTTCTTTAAAATAAGCTCTTCCTTTTCTTAGCTTTTAAATAGTTTTTCTTCCTTGGTAGTTATGGCTCACAAGGCTACTGGTTTTAAAAAGTACATTACCTGTGGGCATAAAATCATTAACTTGGATGCCCACAAGGAGTGTGTATATTGTTTAGGACCTGCCCACTTGGGCTTGGATTGTTCTCTCTGCTCTGTTTTCAACTCCTGCACTCTTATTGACTGTAGGAATAAATTAGTACTGGAGGGCCTCCTTTCTTCTTCTTCTTCTTCTGCTTCTATAGCTCAAACCCCATCCAAAAAAAAAAAAAACAGACAAGGGGAAGCCACACTCTGCTTCTAAGGATAAAAAGTCACACAAGAGGTCCCCGGCCTGCTCTTCCTCATCGTCTCCTTCATCTGAGTCTCCTACTAAGATGGTATAAAAGTTGATTCTGACAACTTCGGATCTGACTGGTTCTAAATATGTCGCCTCAGATCCAAATTCCTACACTTCTACTAGATCCGGTCACTTCATGGCTCCCTTCAACCATTTTGGAGTGATACTCCCATAGGCATTCCAGACCACCATCCTCCACATTTCTGTTAGGTAGAAGTTTAGCCAAAGCTGATATTGATAAGATAACATTTCTCAGAGCTCAGATCCAGATGGTGGTGTTCCTGTCTCTAACTCCCACTGGATCCATGAGCCAACCTTTGTCCACTTCCCTCTTGGTCTCTCCTTCTCTGATTCGGCCCACTGTTTCAGAGCCCTTGGGTCTGAGACTCCTGAGGGTGTTCTCATCGGATTCAAAGACTGTCTGTTCTTCAACTCCGGTAACTTCCTTGAGTCACCCAGTCCTGAGCCTTTCATAATGGAAGGACTCTTGGAGCCTGGTCCAGGCAGTTGGACAGCTCTGGTCCAACTCTTTCCTCAGGTGGAGTGCTGGTGGGGTTGTAGGACCTGATGGGTTGGGAATTACTGGCTCCTTTGCCATCAACTTCTGTTTCCACTAGGCATTCTGTCTTTTAGGTTGTGGAGAGGGCCTTCTCTTTGCCTGGAAAAGGAGATTTCTGCCCTCCTCAGATAAGACAACCTTGCCTCTGGTTCTCCACCCTGAGCCTCCATCTATTCCACAGAGACAGCCAGCCCGATCAAGTCTCCAGTTAGTCCCACAGGACATCTTCATGTCGTCTGATACTTCCCCAGACCACCCCACCAAGGAAGTCCTTTGTAAGAGAAAATGTAAAAGGAGACACCTAGATTCTCCTCAGAAATCTATCACGGAGGACACCAATTTTGGTGAAGGGGAGGGGATCCCACAAATTTCCACCTGAAGACGTCTCCTTTGGAGACATCCTAGAGTGTCTGAAAGAAAAAGGTGGTTGGCCCTCAGATACCCACTTTCAGAAGGAATTGGTGTTTCTGGAGGCTTTCTGGTCTGGCCCGTCTACTTCTTGGGTGACTCTCCTGGCTGATGAATTCATAGAGCTTATGTCTCTCCAGGTGTGGAAGGAGCCAGATATTTTAGAGCAGTTTCCTAAAAGACCTGGTAAAATTCTGGCTCCCCCTAAGGACTGGGTGCACTGGAGCAAAGAAACCCCAGTTATTTCCATGGTTGTGGTGGCAGCCACAAAGAAAGAACTTGCAGAACAGAGTTCTTCTGTCCATCCTCCGAACAGGGAGTCCAAGGCCTTGGACAAGTTTGGTAAGTATATGTATGCTTCAATGACCTTTGCACTCCAGTTGCTGAATTATCTGGCACATTTTATGATATTACAAAGACATTTGACCAAAGAGCTTTCCAAGTCTCTTTCTAGGTCTGTGTCTGCGTAGGACCAAAATAAAATCTCTCTGTAGCTAGCTACCCTCCAGTCTGTTTCTAATGCATCCACGAGGCTGATCTTCTATACAGCGGAAGGTATCTCACAGGTGACAGGTTCAGGCATAGCCATTAGGAGACATGCCTGGGTGCAATTATGTGATTTTGCAGAGCCCTTTAAGTCTTCACTCATCAATGTGCCCTTTGATGGATCTTCCTTATTTGGCTCCAAGTTAAAAGACCTGCTCTCCAGATGTGAGCAAGAGGGAAAGACCCTGTCTGCCATGGGCATACATTTTTCAACTCCTCAAAGATCTTTCTCAGGGACTCAACAGGGAGGTAGGAAAATGTAGTTTTGCAAATCCCAGAGTCCTTTTCAAGAATCACATGGAGATAGTTCTCACAGAGGCAGAGGGGAGAACACAAATGGAGGACTTCATTCCCACATCAGAGGTAGCCTGCAGAACCAAGGCTTCTGGGATTCCTTCTCTGATAAACCCTACCAGTGCTGCTGAAGGGAGACCCGACTGTTACCCTCTGGAGCAGTTGGGGGACTGGCTATGTATAACAAGAGATTCCTGGGTACAGAGAATCATATCCAGAGGTTATATAATACCATTTTTTCAAATTCCCCCAACCAAAGTGAAAAGAATCCCTGATGTTTCACGCAGTAAGAGGGAAGAAACAGCATTACAAGTAAAAAGGCTGCTATGGAAAAGATAACCTAAGAGGTCTCCCCAGACCAGAGAGGATCAAGGACCTATTCTGGGTTCTTCCTGGTGCCAAAAAGACAAAGGACATGAAACCAGTTCCAGATCTCAGCAAGCTAAATCAGTGTGTGTAGTTTTCAAGGTTTCAGATGGTCACGGTTCAGCCCATTTTGTCACTACTGCAAAAGGACAGTAAGATGTGCTTGATAGATTTTCAGGGTGTGTACTGTCACATCAGGATAAAAAGAAGCTGCAGAAGATATCTGCACTTCTGGCTGGGAGACAGCAAGTCATTTCAGAGCACTGCCCTTTGGTCTTGCCATAGCCCCCAGAGTGTTCAACAAATGCATGTCAGTGGTAGCAGCTCACCTGAAACTTTTGGGATTCCAGGTGTTTCCATACTTAGACAACTGGCTCCTATCTGCCCCAACCAGGCATCAACTCCTACAAGCAAGGGGAATACTTAGTTGGGTATCCATCTAGGCATCACATTCAATTACAACAAATTACAACTCGCACCTAAGCAGAGTTTGGAGTTCATAGGTGCTCATCTGGACATAGATAAGCAGATAGCATCCCTTCCTCCTACTCAAGTCCAGACATTGAGTTCCCTGGTCAGGAAAGTAATTCAGAATTCTTCTGTTCCACTTTCGCTGATTTTATAGGCCCTGGAATCCATGGCAGCTGCTATCACCCTTGTACCACTTGCCAGGTTTCACATGAGAATACTTCAATGGACTCTCTCAGCTGGTTTACAATCACTTTGACAAAGTGCAGGTTATTGAGATGCACATGTTTGAAGTGCAATTTTTAAGTGTGCATAAAAACGAACCAAAAATGATAGATTCCACAACCTTGAATGCTAGTGTGCATTCGCTGTTGTGAAGTCGATGTTCTACATGGAGATCGGGAAATGTACTTATTTCCTCATTATAATATGATCTCAGAGTTTGTATATATAATTAGCAGGGGTTGTGGGGGGTGCAGCTCCCTGCAGAACATTAGTTGGACATGTCTGGCCGATAAGGAATGCTGGATAATATCGACTATGTCCAAAATGTGCTTGTTGACATTACTGCTTTCGTCTTTGTGCCTTTCCAGTGTTTGTAAATTCAAGCTTATTTGTTGAGTAAGTTATTCCTCGATGGAATGCCTTTCAAGGTTTTGATAGAAAACCTGGTCTGTTCTTCAACATTCTTTAGCTGCTCCAGTCCAGATCACACAGGCACATAAAAGGTATCTTCTTTGGTGGATTAATTCGAGCGAACTCTCGGAAGGTCGACTATTCAATCTTACCCTGCCCAGAGCCACGGTGACCATGGATGACTCCCAACTGGGGTGCGGGGGCCACAACTTGGGATGGACAGTCCAAGGGACACAGTCAACCCAGAGAGGCCAAGATACATATCAATATCCTGGAAAGGTGGCCTAATGGTAATGGTGTTTGCTTTACAAACACAAGGTGCAGGGTTCGAGTCTCACAAGGGATAACTGGCTAAGCTTACAGTGGCTCGGAAGAGCAGATAGCTTAGTACTAACCTATAAACCTATGAAATTAGAGTATTTCTCCTAGTGTTGCAGGCCTTTCAAGACTTTCTCCCATCCTGGACAATTGCCTTTCAGATGGACAATGTCAGTAGTCTGGTACAGCAACAAACTGGGAGGAACCAAGTGCTATCCACTTTGTTGAGAAGTAGTAAGTGCGTGGCAATGGGCGAGTTCTTTTGATCACTTTCTAATGGCAATGCACATTCTGGGGAAATCCAGTGTGATTATAGACAAACTAAGCAGGTCCATTCTGATACTTCGAGTGGTCTGTCAATGTCAAAATGATGGACAGAAATTTCCTTCAGTGGGCCAACAATGCTGCGATCTGTTTGACTCTCCCCAAATAAGAAGTGCAGAAGGCTCTTTGCTATGATCCCTCCAATGGGGGAGTTTCCACAGGAAGCATTCTGTTTAATTTATTTATTTATTTATTTTATTTTATTTTACATTTGTTAACCGGGAAATTCCGACTGGACCAGGTCCATTTTCAGCGGAGGCCCGGGGAGAATAGCTCCAACATCAAGTTATACAAATACAGTACATCCAGCATAATACACAAAACAGGTTACATCATGTATGCTGAGCATAGTAATATAACAAGAATTAATAAAACCACTCCAGGTAAAAGATATAGAATATGGGTAAAAAGACAATGTCAGTCATACTTTGGTAAGAAAAGAAAATATATCAAGTAAGATTCTACAGTTAAAAGTACCCTTTCAGATGACCAAGCCTACAGGGGATCAGAGCTCCAGCATGTGATCAGAGAGGAATTTGGGGAGTTAATAGTAGTATGGGTAGGGTTATGTGATACAAGGGCATAACCATGTACTAAGAAGGTGCGATTTGAGGGAGTTTTTGAATATGGATGTGGAGGGGACAGTGGACACAGATAGGAGAAGAGCGTTCCAATTTCTGGCAACGGTGTGGGAGTAAGAGCGCTTTCCCTGCATTATTGTTAGCCTTGGTGATGGAGAGGAGAGATTTTTCACTGGATCTTGGGTATCGGTTTGTAGTATAGATAGTAAGTAGGTTGGATAATGAGGGTTTTTTTTCAGGATATTTGAGAATATTGTAGGCTGTGCCCAGCTGGTGATAGTTAAGTAGCTGTGGTAGCTCAAGCCATTTTAGTTCTTTTAGTGCAGCACAGTGATGGGTTCTATAGGTTGAGTTAGTAGCAAACTTGGCTATTTTATTGTAGCATGATTCTAGTTTGTCTAGGTCACATTGTCTGATTTGGGTAAAGTTGTCCTCATTGCTGGTTCCCCTTCCTCTGGCCTCACCTTCTACATCTGCCCTAGATACTGAAACCCACTCCAAACCTTCTGTCTCACCCGACAAGTATGGCTCATCTGCACTTGAGGCCTCAAACTGACCATATGGTCTCTTCAATTACATTGATTGCTAGATAGCCTAGACTCCTCTCCAGTGTGTTGCATATCTTCTCAAAAAACTTCTACTAGAATGATTTACAAATGTAAATGGAAGAGATTTGTTTTTTGTATGCCCTTTCTGGGACCTGGGTCCCTTTTCAGCACCTGTGCCATCTATTCTTGATTTTTTATCTTCAACTTTCAATAAAGGCACTAGTTTTTCAGCTATTAAAGTTCAGTTGGCTGCCATTTCTAATTTCCTCCTTGGAGAAAACAGCTCTACCTTAGCTTCTAAACTATGTAAAGCCTTTCTCAAAGGAGCTATTTGACTTAGACCTCTGTTTAAAAGATCCTAGTCCTCCTTGGGATTTAACTATTGTGCTTCAGGCCTTAACCCAAACTCCCTTTGAACCATCAGCCAGGGCAGATCAAAAATTTTTGTCTTGGAAAACCATATTTCTGTTTGCGATCACATCAGCTGGATGAGTATCCAAACTCCAGGCTGTATCTTCCAGACCTCCTTTAACTAGTTTTCCACAAATACAGGGTGTACTTTTGGACCAACCTGTCATTTTTGCTTAAGGTAGCTTCTGAGTCCAACATAAACAAGGTCGTTAATCTCCCAGTTTTCTTTCCAAACTTCTTAAATAAAGGAGAGTATGTGCTCCATCTGTTGGATGTGCATAGACAACTTTACTTTTGTCTCCATAGAACCATAGCTGATTTTCCTGCTCTCCTAACAGATTGGGAAGACCATTCTCCAAAGTTACATTGGCCAAATGGTTAACTACTTGTATCACCTTTGTCTGTGGTAAAAAAGGATTACCCTTGCCTAAGCATCCTAGAGCTCACTCCATGAGGTCTGTGGCGGTCTCTACAGCTTTTTGGTCAAGGGCTTCCTTAGATGACATTTGTGCAGCTTCAGCTTGGTCTAATAATCACACTTTTATTGCTTATTACAAATTAAATGTGGTTTCCAGGAACAGAACATCCTTTGGCTCTGCAGTGCTTCAGAATATCCTTCCATTAGGGCCACCAAAGGTTCGAGTAGCTGGGGACTCTGTCCCGTCAGTTGAAGAATGAATGAAAAGTACAACATCAGATAAAAAGTTATGTACTCACCATACTGCTCCATTTGTGTTGTCCATTTTCATTCTTTCTCAATTTCCTACCCACCTGCCCCCATCCTTTTACTTCTGGAAAGACCTAAGAGTTTTACAGAAACCTCTCTTCTTTGTTTGAGTTCCAGTTTCCTTTTTTTTCCTTTTTGCCTTTAATTTCTTTAACAGGCTGTCCCTTTATATCTAGGGGCAACAAACTCAATCTGATATATGTTGGGTTGGTGGGGCATTATGGGTAAATGAAGGAGCTCAAAGGAGTGTTGGATCCGAGTTTCAGATCCAAACCCATCTTTTGAGGAAAAATGAAAATAGACAACACAGATGGAACATTATGATGAGTACATAACTTTTTTTTAAATTTCACAATATTAGCTATGATTGCATATGCTTTAGGTAGCTAGACCTATTCAGGCAGGTCTGTTTGCCCCAAGTCCAAGCAGGCAATATTGGTTTTAAGAATTGGTGTGTGTGAAACCCTGTGTGTAACACAAGGAACTCATGCTCTTACCTGTGACATTTCCTGGTGAGCATGAAATGTGCTGGGTTTTTTTTCACATAGACACCACAGCATTTCAACTTCTTGATGAACTTATTTGACCAGAACCCTGGGTGTAGAGCCCGAGTTCAGAAGCCTAATCACTGTAGAGTAGAAACTGTTACTGAATCTTATAGTCCTGCAGCAGATGCTGTGATATCTTCTGCCCGATGCCAGATGCTTAAACAGCTTGTACTCAGGATGCATGTTGTCCTGTATTATTTTGGTTGCGTTTTGGATTCTTCTTGCAGAATAAAGATGTAACTGGCACCTGTTACCTTTTCTGCAAACCTCACCACTCTTGTAGTGCCTTCCTTTCTGTAGCTGTGCAGCTTCCAAACCACACTGAAGTTGCAGGTGAGGATGCTCTTTATTGCACCTCTATAGAAGGTTGTGAGAATGAGGAGGAAGCTTAGCTTTTTTCAGCCTACTTAAAAAGTGGAGGTGTTTGTGTGCTCTCTTGACCAGGTGGCTGGTGTTTCCCAACCACAGGAGATCCTCTGATATGTGTACTCACAGGAATTTTGTACTCTGAACCCTCTCCACACTCTCACCATTGATCCTGAGCACTGGGTGGTTTGTTCTCCTTTTCCTGAAGTCGATGATAATCTCTTTGGTGTTGCTTACATTCAGGTCAAGGTTGTTGCCCTTGCACCAACTGGTCAGAGATGCCACCTCCTCTCTGTACACCCTATCATCCTCGTTTGTGATAAGCCCCATGACTGTGGTGTCATCCGTAAACTTGATGATATGGTTGGACTTGTACTTAGCATAGCAGTCATGGGTCAGGATGGTGAATAACAGTGGGCTGAGAACACATCCCTTGTGGAACCCCGGTGTTAATCGTGATGCACTTTGTGTTCTTCCCAGAACACACTGTCTGTGGTCTCTCAGTCAGGAAGTCCAGGATTCAGTTACAGAGATGTTTACTGATTTCTAAATGTGCCAGTTTTTCTTTCAGCTGCATTTGTACTACCATATTAAATGCAGAGCTGAAGTCTATGAACAGCATCCACACATAGTTGTCTTTGCTCTCTAAATGCTCAAGGGAGATGGGTAGTGCTACTGATATGGCATCAGCCGTGGATCAGTTAGCTCTGTATGCAAACTAGAGAGGGTCAAAATCAGGAAGAAATATGATTTTTGATCAGCCGCTCAAAACATTTCATAACAGTGCATGTCAGAACAACTGGTCTGTAGTTGCTTGGGCTGGAGGGAGTGATTTTCTTAGGTAGTGGGATGATGTTAGTTTCCTTCTAGCATTACGATACTTTTGCCATGGCAAGAGAGGTGTTAAATATTTCTTAAGCACTGTGCATAGTTGATCAGCACACCCTTTTAACACCTTGCCCGGTATGTTGTCCAGGCCAGCAGACTTCCTGGGGTTCACTCTCCTTAGCTGTCTTCTTACCTCCTCCCTGCTGAGGCTCAGTAATGCATCCTTCTCATCAGTGGGTAGCTTTAGTGTCAACCTGTTATTTCTTTCCTCAAGTCTACCAAAGAAGATGTTCAAACTGCCCAGGAATTCAATGCTGTCCTCCCATGATTTTGTAGTCTGTGATCTCCTGTATGCCTTGCCACAGTCTCCTTGTGTTCTTCATGTCTTTAAAGTGGCTATTTACCTTTCTGCCATACTCCCTCTTAGCTTCCTTTATACCTCTCCACAGATTACCTCTTGCTACACTTAGGACTGCTTTGTCCTTAGCCCTGTAAGCTGCGTTTCTCTTCTTCAGAAGCTCATATACCTTAGGGGTGAGCCATGGCTTCTGGTTAGCTCCAACAGTGATACTTGTTTACCCCATCAATACAGTTCGAAATGTATGCCATCACTACCTCAGGATATTCATCAGTGTTCAGATGCTGATTTACTGTGGCTGCCTTCTTGAAAATATCCCAGCTGATTCTTTCAAAGCAGTCTTGGAAGGTCTCCATAGCTCCCTCTGGCCATACCCTGATTTGTTTCTTTGTGGGTTTCCCTCTAACCAGTGCAGGTTTGTAAGCTGGCAATAGCAAGATGATATAATGGTCAGAGTTTCTCATCTGTGGAAGTTGCACTGTCTTGTAAGCTTTCTTTAAGTTTATGTACACCTTGTCCAGGATATTATTACCCCTTTGTAAAAACATCCACATACTGATGGTAGTGTGGGAGTGCTTCTTTCAGATCTGCTTTATTAAAGTCATTAGCTGCCACAAGTACAAAGTCAGGTTATTTGCTCTGCAGCTCACCCATGTAATCCCACCACTGCCACCAGTGTCTGAGACAGACAGATGGGCCATGCTGTCAGGATGTTCACCACTACAGCAAGTAATATGTGATGAGATATAGGTGTGTGATCCCATCTGTTGTCATGAAGTTATATGCAAGGAGTCACTGACTTTAAGACCTTAAGGTGGTAGATATGCACCACTGCCTTAGCTGATTTCGGTGGCAATCGCAGGCAATTACCCAAAGTAAGCTTTTTCCTGACCAGCTGCAGAGCAGACTTGCAACTAGTGGCTCCATAGGATCTTGCTCACCTTGTTTCCCAGTACACTGCCTTCCAGCGCTGTCTTGCCAACAGTAATTGAGGCTTTCGTAAGATTATTTTCCATGGGGGCAGATGAGCTTGCACACATGCGTGCACATCCATTTCCTTGCTTTCATTGTAACACGCTGCCCCCAGCCAGACTAGTCTGGCATACCAAGATCAGTTATTTTTGCCCTGTATGTCTGAGCGTTGGTACAGAGGATTAAAGCTTCTTTCAGTGGTTCAGGGTTTGATTTTCTTTATCTTCCATTTGCCTAATTGTGTGACTTTGTGCAAGTCACTTAACTAAACATTCTGTCTACCAGTGATTTGTACGTTTAAACAGCAGCAAGACAATCTGACATGCAGTGAAGCCCAGTCTTAGAACTGCTGTCTTGGTGCTGCATTCCACCATGTACTCTTAAAAACATGGGAATCTGATCTAACAGTTGTACCTTCTGCTTACACAGTTCAGTGTTTTTCCTGTGGCTTTAATTTGAATGTAAAATTTCCTGTTTTCCCAGCTGCATAACTGTTGGGGTCTAGTATCCATATAAGTAATGCATTTCAAAGAACTCTTGAGCTTTTAGGCATTTTGGATTTGTGCACAATTGAGAATTCATTTTCATGTTTTTACACATGCTACATTTTCACTAAAAGCAATTATTTTTGGTACAGTTTACAAAATTGTTTATATTCTATCCATTTTTCAAGCTGCAAAAATAACTGGAAGCAACAATCATTTTGTAAGAAAAAATACATTTAATTGTGCTCATTACATCTTTACTGTATTTTTTCATTTTCACCGTGTTTATAGACAGGTTTATTAGCCCTATGCACAGCAGACAGAATAATTACTATTTTGTCATGCACAAAGACTATGGTTTTGATGAAGTGTTAATATGCTGCAATGTAACAAATCAAGGGATGATGATACAAGAACAGAAGCATGAAATGAGGTACACAGATACAATTGTGCTTCAGTAATAAAAGCAAAACCTCCTAATACAAATTGAAGAATAGAAGGTTATACCTATCTTGTGGCTCTAATACATTGTATTGGTAAAAGTATAGACCATAACAGGAGTTATAAAACAGCTTTGTACAAAAACAACAGCACATTTCTACTACATTCAGAATAACACACACAAGCTCACCTTCTTACTGCAGAAACTGGGGAATAGCAGACGTACTTTGATTCTTGCGAGTTCTTTGAAGTAACATCTGGTAGTTACAGCTCTTGATGTACAGTGGTAGATTTGACACATCCGGAAGAAAATGGGAGAAAGTTTAGAGCAGCTCTAAGAACAATGTAAATCAGAGTAATTTAGGCAAAAATAGAAAACTAGTCAGGTTCCAAAAACTGTGCAAGATGCCTGTGACTCACTTCTGACATTTACTTCACAAGAGTAAATAAAAACTTGTATCCTTACGTATAATATAAATAACGTAAATTGGACTTGAAATGGATTGTGGGAACCAGAAGACAAGACAGTGAAAAAGATCTCATTAGTATATCAGCCCCCATGCTGACCATTTTTTGTGTTAAAACATATTCATGTATAATTAGAATTACATTGATGCTGTAAAATAGCTCAGAATACAAAGATGAAATGAAGAAAAATGTTTTTTTTTTAGTTCTAAGATGAGTTTTCCTGTAAACATTTTTCATTCTTTAAATACGAGAGAGAGAGAATCAGCAAGGCTTCCTCATAGTAAGACATACAAAAGTGATAATGCAAGCTGCTGCTTTACTAAGTGAAACAAAGATTTATTGTGTTCACACTCCATGTTTTTAGAATTTTTAGCCAACTGTATTTGTTCTGCCAGATACCTCAAGACAGCAGTGGTGATAACTGGATATTACTTTAACTCTGCGTACAGGTGAGACACAGAAGGAGAATGTATCATGTTGATAAACAGTGCTGACATGTTAACTTATCTGACTTGCTCTTCTCCTTTAGGTTCATCTTGAGGCATCTGCTGACTCTCATATGGTGCAAGACGAAGCAGATTTCAGTTCTCTGAAAATGAGTAATTCAAAGAGGTGTGAAGTCCTGTCAGAGATTCTCACAAGCTTGTGCCTTAGCTGTGAGCCAAGTGAAGTGCCTTCACTGACTCCTATCTATCTGCTGATGGCCAAAGAGGTAAGATGTTTACATGTAGCAGAATCGTTAATGTGAGTTACGTTGTGGCTACACTACTGAGTATCCCTAGAACCTTAAAAACAGACTACAGATGGGGAAGATGGCTGTTCACAGATTGAAATAACATTCTTAGAGACTTAGAAGTATGGATTATGCGTGTAGTGATTTTTTACAGCCAGTAAAATAAACTTTGAAGGGCACTGCTCATAATGTATAAGAACAGTGGCAATACTATTTGTCATCTACTTGCCTACTACTGGATACGTTTACAAACTGTCTTTTTTGTTATTTGTATCTTTTGGGGTTTTTCTCCCCGGGCCTCCTCTGAAACTGGACCTATGCCCAGTCTGATTATCCTGGTAAGCAAAAGTTATATAAATAAATAGAGATAGTTAGCTAAATAAATAGAGATAGTTAGCTAAATAAATAAATAATTTCATTTGATCTTTGCATCATCTTTAGAATATCTCCATATTAAGACCATGTCCATGGTGTTGGGGTTTTAACTGTGAGCACTGCACAGCAGTTGGTCCATATTGTGTCGTGAGGCACACTGAGTGATAGCTGATATGCTCTGTATAGTAATGACGACAGCTGTTGTCTCTCCTTTTTGTCAGTTGTGACTTACAGGCAGCTGCAACATTTATGTATGTATGTATTTATTTATTATTCATTTATTATGTATTTGCATTTGTTTACCGTGATAGTCCACTGAGCCAAAGTGAGCCCATTTTCAGTGGAGGCCCAGGAGAAAAGCTCCTTAAGCATAGTTCCAAGTATTACACAGAACATGTATAGTATAATAAGGGACAAGTAATATACATAGGTTATAAAAGTATACATTACTTTTGTACAGCGTAGTATAGATTCAATACAGCACCATACAGTGGAGAACTAATGGACAGTACATTCTGAACAACATACAGTATTTCAGTACAACCCAGTCATTGGAGAGCTAGATCACAGCTATTGACAATACAATTGTACAAGATAAATATACATAATATGCAGTAGATCCACTTGGAGATAGGAAGATCTTCGTGAGAAATCTATGCAAAATGATAGATAGTACTATCTAGATAGAAGGTTTAAAGAGTTAGTCCGATTGCCACAATAGGCAATAGGGGTTCGGTTGAAGGGTAAACAATAAGAGAAGGTTAGGAATTAAGAAACATAGTCTGGTGATAAGAGCAGCAAACGATACAACTTTAAATGTTCTGTCTCGCCTTCATTCTTACACATGGGGTTCGGAGCCGATCCTTGGCTCCGACTCTGCCTATTAGCAAGCTCAAAGTCTTTTAGTTGGCTCGTGGCTAGGTAGGTATACCATGGTGCACCAGTATAATCCCCAGATCTTGTTTGCCGCGTTGACAAGTTCAGATGTGCTTTTTCTTGGCCATTCTTTCAGTGCCAGGGTCTTAGGAGTGGAAGAACAAACTAATATTAAAACGTCTCCTTAAGCCTTTGTTTGAGGAAGACTTGGCCAGTTCGTCTTCCTCCTTCAACTCTCATGGATCTAAAAAAGAAAAGGCTAAACCTTCCAAGAGGCATTCCCCGGTACCATCTGGTGCCTCAGAATCATCTCCCAAAATGTCGAAACCAGACAAGTCTTTTCCCTTCTTGGCTCCACTGATTTTGGAACCAATCGAGGTAGTTGCTACTATGACTCCAGTGTCAGCCCCAACATTTCGGAGCTGACTACTGATAGCAGACATCAGAGCTGGTCCACAGATCCTTTGCCGGTCTCCCCAACTTTAAGATTCCATATCTTACAGAGGTCTAGATCTCCCACACTGTCTTCCAGATCTTCCAGGAGCCTGTCAGAAGAAGATGTGGAGAGAGTAGTGCTGAGACTCGTGAAGTCATCTGCCTTGCCAAAAATGCTGTTGGCTCTGACCCAGTCAGTCCCAGAGCCACTTGAGTCCATTTCCCCTTCTGTGGTTGCTCCTCCGAGCCGTGCTGGGCTGCCGAAGTGCTCGGTACCGCTGGTTGTGGAACCCTCTGTTCCAGCTCCCCCCGAGGCTGTCTCAGAGCCAAATTCTGCTCCAACACCTTCAGTGCCATCTGTGGTGTCTAGAAGCTGAAGCTTTCTAGTCTGCCACAACAGGGACGCCTGGACCTGGATCTCTTCTGTTCAGAGTCTCCCTCTCAGTGCGTTGGCTAGGGTGAGCTTGAATCCTACATCTATCTCGAAGCCGATGACTTCCTCTGTCCCCTCGGAGCCAGGGAGGTCTTCGGAGCCGGAGAGGTTGGCCTTCGAGGTGATGCGGAGTGTGCTGTCCCGATCATCAGCTCCACCTAGAGGTACCGACCTCTGTCTCAGCACCTATTCCCTCTCTAGACAGCAGAGATCCGCAGCCTCAGGAGCCCCCAGCTGGTGGCCCCCACTCTTCCGAGACCTCCCCGGAATATCCCTCTGAGGAGCCCTCTCAGTAAAGAACATGCAAGAGGAAGCATGTAGACTCCCAGGATGAGTCTCTTACCTCCAACACCGACCTTGAGGAGTCAGAAGCATCCCCAAAGTTGTTCTCTGATGTCTCCTTTGTTGACATCTTAGAGATCCTTAAGCAGAGGTGCAGCTGGCCCACTCTTACCCCTTCTGATGAGTCTGTGTACCTGAAAGCTTTCGGGTCTCAACCTTCAGCCTCTTGGGGGTCTCCACCTTTTGACGAACTTGTAGACCTTGTTAGTAGAGAGGTGTGGGAGACTCCTGATGCCATGGAGCCAGTCCCCAAATGACCCAGTAAATTTTTGCCAGCCCCCAAGGAGAAGGAATTTGTCTAAGGACGTTCCTGTAGATGCAATGGTGGTGGCAGCGGCCACCAAGAAGGAACTAGCAGAGACTTCATCTGCCAATCGCCGAACAAGGAGTCTTGAACGATGGACAGGTACGGGAAGCATATCTTTTCATCAGCGGCATTCACTCTCAGATCTCTGAACTACCTAACACATTTTACAAGGCGCCAGAGAGAGCTCCTTAAGGAGTTGGGAGAAACTCTGCAAGATATATCTACTGAAAGAGTCCCTGATAAAGGTGTCTGCTCAGTTGTCCATCTTGAATTCCATTGTTAATTCCTCCATGAGGCTGATTTCTTATGCAGCCGATGGAGTGAGCAGGGCAGTGGGTTCAGGAGTTTCCCTTAGCAGGCACTCCTGGATGTGCTTGTATAATTTTGCAGAGCCATTTAAGTCTACCTTTACCAACGCCCCCTTTGACGGTTCTTCCTTGTTTGGACCCAAGGTAAAAGACACACTCACCAGGTGCGAGCAAGAAGGGAAAACGCCGTCTGCCATGGGAGCACATTTTACCATCCCCTCTAGACCATACCCCAAGGGTCAGAGGTGGTAAGATGTGGTTAAAGAGGTCCCATAGGTTTTTCCCGGATGCACAGGGTGATTCCTCCTTCAGAGGCAGAGGAGGAGGAGCAAATGGTAGACATCGCCCTAAAGGCAAGGGCAGACCGCAAAACCAGGGAGGCCATCATTCGTTTCGAGGCTGTCCCTATCAGCACTCCTGATGTGGGGCCCGACTGTGCTTCTCTGGAGCCACTCGAGGGTTGCATTTCTTTGCATCCAGAAGTCTGGCTAAGCATCACCTGAAACAAATGGGTACAAAGAATTATCACCAGAAGTTACTCCATACCCTTTTCTCTTCCACTTCATGTTCCCAAGAGGATCCTGGATATTCTACCCAATCACAGGGATCAAGCAACTGTAGAAGTGAACAAGTTGCTCGCAAACAGAGTTATCCAAAGCTTCCTTGCAGAGCAGGTAGGATTCGAACTGACTCCAGATTATTTTTAGTGCCAAAACATACAGGGCACTGAATGCCCATCTTGAACCTCAGCAAATGAAATGAATCCATAAAGAAGGACAAGTTCTGGATGGTGACACTGCAGTCTATACTCCCTCTATTAGGGAAAGACACTTGGATGTGCTCAATAGACCTCCAAGGTGCGTACTACCACATAAAAATGGACAGAGTATCGAAGAGCCATCTACACTTCCGGCTGGGAGCCAGTCACTACCATTTTTGAGCTCTGCCCTTTGGTCTCACCACAGCCCCTAGGATGTTCACCAAGTGTATGGCAGTAGTGACAGCTCACCTGAGACATCTAGGATTCCAAGTATTTTTGTATCTGGACTACTGGCTCCTGACTGCCTCCACCAGGCATTCCTTCTTTAAACCAGAGACTACACTATCTAACTTTGTGCCCAGTTGGGGATTACTATAAACTGGGAAAAGTCTGCCTTATCGCCCTCTCAATTTGTGACTTTTATAGGCGCAGAAATAGACACAGTCACCATGTTGGCTCGTCTTCCAACAGAGAGAGCACAGAATCCCATACAAGACCTTCGTCTACTCCTCCTCCGGAAAGTCAAGGGAATGACTATGCTGAAACTTCTAGGGACCATGGCCTCCACCATGTTACTAGTCCCTCTTGCCAGACTACACATGCAGATTCTTCAATGGCTTCTATCATCCCAGTGGTCCTTCCAACAACTGCCTCTATCCCACCACATCTTTTTAACAGAGTCTTGCCAAAAGGACCTCCGTTGGCTCCAACCCATCCAGCTAATGACAGGCACTCCATTCCTTCCTCACCAACCCATTGCTACTGTGACCACACAGAGTGGAGGGGCATTATCTAGGCAAGACTGTCAAAGGCACATGGCAAGATCACGAGGTCCACCTGCATATCAATGTCCTAGAGATGAGGGCAGTGCTTCTGGCGTTGCAAGCAGTAAATGAACTCCTTCCTCTTGGGACGATAGCAGTACAATCAGACAACATGTCGGTAGTATGGTATCTCAACAGACAAGGCGGAACCAGATCGTACCCACTCTGTCGAGAGGCTGTTCGTGTTTGGAAATGGGCAGCATCTTCCCAGCGCTTTGTAGTGGCAGCCCACATCCCGGGGACAACCAACGTGATAGCCGACAAACTCAGCCGGGCAGTCTTGATGCCTCATGAGTGGTCTCTGAAGCACGAAATAGCAGAACAGATTTTCGCAGATGGGGACAGCCTTACTGCAATCTTTTTGCCAGTCCAATCAACTCCAAATGCAGGAGCTACTTTTCCCTTATCCCCCCCTTTGGGGGAGTCATCGAGAGACGCACTTGTTCATGATTGGCCCCTGGGTCTCCTTTATGCTTTCCCACCCTTTCCTCTCCTATCCAAGGTGATTCAGAAAATGAAACTGTTGGGGAAGCAAATTGATCCTCATCACTCCTTACTGGCCTCGTCAAGTTTGGTTCCCCTTTCTCGGGCCTCATCTGCAGGAGCACCCATGGACTCTGGACCCAGTGCCCGATCTATCGACACACATCAGCCTCTCTTCATCCCAACCACCACACCCTCAATTTGACAGCTTGGCTGCTCCAGTTCCATCCCCAATCAGGCTTCATGACTTTTCACCCGCTGTGACCCACATTCTTACATCTTCTCACAAAAACCCTCCACTAGAAAGTTATACACCAGCAAATGGAGAAGGTTTTCTATCAGGGCTGAGGAAAGGAATGTTGATCCTTATAGCACATCCATTCCAGTGGTATTGGAATTCTTGTCTGAACTTTTTCACCAGGGTTCTGCTGCTGCCACAATTAGGGTTCAGTTGTCAGCAATATCAAATTTTCATTTGGGTCAACATGAGAACAATCTGATGTCACACAGATTGTGTAAAACCATCCTTAAAGATGCTACATTGTTGAGACCTCTTCCTTAAAGATGCTACATTGTTGAGACCTCCCTTTCAGGAACCGGTAGCTTCATGGGATCTAAACTCCGTCCTATCCAAATTAATGTCTCCACCCGTTGAATTAGCTCATTCGTGTTCATTGAAGTTTCTGTCTTGGAAGACTTTGTTTCTAGTGGCAATCACATCTGCTAGACGAGTATCAGAGTTACAAGCACTGTCTATCAAGACCCCTTATTTGATTTTCCACAAAGATAGGGTATCTCTTCGTACAAATCCATCCTTTGTCCCCAAGGTGTGTTCTCATAATAACTTGAACCAAACTATAGAGCTTCCGGTGTCCTTCCCTAATCATTCCAACACAGCTGAATACAGAATCTGATATTGTTAATCCTCGTTCATTCCTTACATGTGGGTATCGGCTCCGACCTTGAAACCGAGCCGGCCATCTTCCAAGCTCGCGTCCGCTGCAAACTCTCGAGCTAAAACTCCTACCCAGAATTCTCCTCTCCCTGTTACCTCAAATTTCGTTTGCCGTGTCGCCATTCGGTTGTGTCAAGCTACTTCTCTTGAGCTAAGTACAATATTTTTCTTCATACTAAATTCTAAAACAGCCTTTTCTCACAGAAAAGTTATTAGATAGTTTTCTCTTACCTTATCGCATTTAGCGACTATTTTTTCTTGAATCTTTTCAATTCCTTTCCTCCCCTTTACCGCAAGGTAATTTCTTTTTTACCATCGTTGGTAAACCCTCTTTCCTTCTTAACTTCGGGTAATTCTTGTATTTTTCTGGTATTTTTCCTTGGTTTCCTTCTTTCTTTCCAACATGGCAGATAAAAAAGGTAGTCCAGGATTTAAAAGATGTTTAAATTGTGGCCCTAAATTACCTACTTCAGATACACATTCCCTGTGTGTCTATTGCTTGGGTGTGCCTCATTTAACAGTTGATCCGCCCTGCGGGATTTGTAAGAATTTCTCTAACAGGATGTTGATTGAGAGAAGAAATAAATTAATATTGAAGGGGCTAATTAAATCTTTTTCAGAGGCTATTTCTGGGTTGGAGGCTTCAACCCCTCCAAGATCCCATAAGAAAATGAGTGATGAACATATAAAGGCCAAGTCTGTTCCTTCGTCCCCTGCTGGGGACCCCCCAGGAACCGAGACCCAAGAAAGCTAAGTTTTCCAGTTCGGATTTGACTTCTTCGGCTCCAGTGTTTTCGGTACCTAAACCTTCAGCACCGAGGCCACTGGTGCTATCCGTGACTTCGGCACCGACTAGCGTGCCCTTTACCGTATCTGTACCGAGGGGCTCCTCGGTTCAGACTTCTTTACCGGCACCAACTGTCCAGTCAATGCAGACTGTTACGACCTCGATGGATTTTTTGATGCCCATGGCGTTTTCGACTCTGACAACTTTCCCGGCACCGACTACCCTCTTAGCCCCGACCATTCAGTTATTGGCACCGATTTTTTCGGTTCCAGCCTTAGCGCCGACAACCACTTTGGTAACGACCTTATCGTTGATGCAGACCATGACTTCGGCACCAATTTCCTTGGTGCAGACACCTGTAGTTCCTTTACAGCCTCTTTGTGTTCAATGCAGACCTCCGAGGTGGGCACCGAGCTTGCTCTGTCTTTGGATAGACCGGACTCCCCCTCAGCCGTGTCGGTGAAATCCACTAGAAGCCTCTCTAAACAAGATGTGTTGCATCTTGTTGGTCAAGTGCTTTTGGCCAGAGGTATCCCACCCCCCCCCCAGGACCTATCCTTCCTCGGGAGGTGATCACCCTTTCCCAAAGACCCCTACTTATTCTCCTCCTTCATTGCCTTTGAAGCCCCTTGATATATAGCACAATCTTCCCCCTCTACAGTTCCCTTTATGGATCTCACTAAGGAGCCGCAGTTGCCTTTGTGGCAGGAGAGTTTTGCTATGACCCAGGATGTCAGCTGTGGCTTACGTAACTTGGTGTTTCACAGCCATCCAGGGACTCTGAGTTGGCAGGCTGAGCAACTTAGGAGCGGGGTGACCCCTGCCCTAGGCACTCACTCCTCTTCAGGTGGACCGGCCTTCCAGCTAATGGAGAAGGCTCTGGCGTCAGTTGGCGATCCTGTGCTATCACTCTCCCCACTGTCCTCTGGACCGCAATGTACACAAGTCTCTGCAAACACCGGGCGCAAGGCCTCAGGATATACTCCCACAGGAGACCCCTTTTGCGCTGTCTTCCCCAGCTTCTCCCTCTGAGGAAGTTCATCAAAAGAGCTTGTGCAAGAGGAAGCACATGGACTCCACAGAGGAGTCCCTTACTGAAGACACAGACTTTGATGATGGGTAAGGGTCCCCTCGCTCACCTTCTGAGGTATCCTTTGGTTATATTCTTGAAATTCTTAAACAGAGAGGTGACTGGCAGCCCTCGAACCCGACCTCTGAAGAGTCTGTGTTCCTGCAGACCTTTTGTGCCCAACCCCCTACCTCTTGGGTTACTCCACCTGCCGACAAACTGGTCCGCTTCATCATGCAGCGTCCGTGGAAGGCTCCTGACACCATTAAAGCCATTCCCCGGAGGCCAGATAAAATTTTGTCCCCTCCTGCTACTGATCCCCATTGGTCCAAAGGTCTTCCTGTAGATGCTTTGGTGGTGGCGGCTGCAACTAAAAGGACCTGGCAGAAGAAGAAAGCTAGACTGTCCATCCGCCCAACAAAGAGTCCCGGGCTCTGGACAGAATAGGGAAGTGTACTTTTGCATCAGTGACCTTTGCAATCAGGTCCCTGAACTATATAGGTTCATAGGTTCATACAAGGCTATCTGCCCTAGGGCATTTATAAGTCTAGCCAGAATGTGTTTGGTCTTCGCCACCCATTTTAAATTTATTTTGCTATGCCTTTTTCGAGGTTAGTATACTGTGCCTCTAACAGTGACACAGAAGTGATACCCGGGGTAAACCTACGATCTCCCATCCACTCATCAAGATTCCTCTTGAAGAGAGTCAATGAGGGACTCTGCCTAACCTGGACTGGGATTTTATTCCAGAGTGAAGGGAGCCTCTGGGTTATGAATCTGTCCCTCCAGCATGTCCTATTTATTTCAGTGCTGAGGTTCAAGTCTCTCGAGCGTAGCTCGATGGGATTTGGATTTTCTGAGGTGCAGCATGTCCATTAATTCTGGGTTGGACATGGCTTTATCGTCAGGCACAGATCTCCTCTGAACAGGCGGTATGCCACTGATTAGAGCTGGAGTTTCTTTAACCGGGCAGCATATGGCATCTGTTTGAGCCCTTTGATCTTCTTGGTGAGGTACTTTTGGGGTCTTTCCAGTTGCTGCAGGTGTCTGGTAAGGTACATCCCAAAAGGGCATTGTACTCAATTATGGGCCTGATGAGGGATGAGTAAAGAGGCCGATGACCTCCCTGATCTAGATGTGAATCCCTTCATGATTAGGTGGGCTATATAAAATGTTTTTCTAACCACTTTGGCCACGTGGTTGTCAAATGAGAGATTGCTATCAACTTGGGTCCCCAGGTCCCTAATTACTTCTGTACTTAATGGATTACCACCTATGTGGTAATTTGTGGGCACTTTGTTTTTGCCAAAGGGGATGACTATACACTTTATGGCATTTAGCATGAGGCCATGGCTCTGGCACCAGTTGTCTGTTTCTATGAGGCCCTTTTGGAGGATGCTTGTGTCGGCTGGAGAGTCGATTATGGCGCCCAGTTTGCAGTCATCTGCGAACTTGGTCAGCCACAGTCCTTCCGTGTTGGCCTGTACCTCCGAGAAATATATACCGAACAAGAGAGGTCCCAGGACTGAGCCTTGTGGGACACCACTTGTAACTGATTTGGAGTCTGACATGGCTCCAGCAATTCTAACCATGTGGGTTCTGTCCTTGAGCCAGTTTGCAATCCATCTAGTGACATAGGGACTTATATTTAAGCTGGTGAGCTTATCTATAATGCCCGAGTGGGGTATTGTATCGAAGGCTTTTGCGAGGTCCAGGTAGGCTGTGTGGACCACCTTCCCCTCGTCAATGGCCTTGGTGACTGTTTCAAAGAAATCAACCAGGTTTAAGAGGCAGGATCTGCCCTTAAAGCCGAACTGGGTGGGATCCAGTGTTTGTAGGTCCCCAATATCTTTATGAGGTCCATGATGATCCTTTCCATAGCTTTGCAGACCAAGCTAGTCAGGCTTATGGGGCGATAGTTTCCAGGATCCGTTGAGGCACCACCTTTATGGAGAGGGACCACTGTTGCTGTACGCCACTCTTTGGGCACATATCCTGTAGTAAGGCTGAGATTGAACAGTAGTTTTATGTTTGGGTTTAGCTCTTCTTGGATTTCATGTAGGACGCAGCCCGGGACACCGTCTGGTCCCATTGATGCTGTGTTTTTTTGCTTTGGAGAGGGCGGCTCTTACCTGAGCATCTGAGATGTCAGGGGGCAGCACTCTGCTGGGATAGATATTTGCCCTTTTGGTGGGGAAGGGGAGTTTGCTGAACCTGTCAGCTAGGATGTTGGCAATGTCTGTGGGTTCGGTGTATTTTTTGTCATTTTGGACTAATTCTGAGCATATCTGGGAATTACCACCCAGGTTCCTAACATAACTAAAGAAAGCCTTGTGATTATCCTTAGTGTCCTGTGCAATTTTTCTCTCGAAGCTGGCCTTAGACAATTTTATGTGTGCCCGTAGTATTATGCTAATGCTGATCAGTGATGCCTTCACCTTTTGGGATTTTGCTCTATCATTTAGTAGCTTCCTCCTTCTATTGTATAATTTGTTTATGGCTGGGGTCCACCAGACAGGACATCTGCCTTTGGCGGATTGGGTCTTGGTTTTATTTGGGATCGCATGATCCATGCATTCCTGAAGGTGTTCATAGAATGCGTTTATAAAGGATTCTGCAGTCTGGGCCGTGTTTTCCACAGGCCCGGGGGCTTTGAAGGATTCCACCTCAGTTTTGAGGAGTGTGAAATTTGCTTTAGAGAAGTTTTTCACTGTGGTTTTCTGGGCAGGGGGTGGGGTCGGGATGTGAATATCCAGTGAGATTAGTTTATGGTCTGATCTTACCAGTGAGGGATACACTTCTGGTCTGGAGCATAGAGTCCCCATGTTGGTGATGATCAGGTCCAGTATGTTTTCCCCTCTTGTGGGAGTGGTAACAAGTTGTTCCATAGCATTTGAGTTTATAAATTCTAGGAACTTTTGGGCTAGGGTGTTGGAGCTAGAGTAATGCTCCCAGTCTATGTTTGGGTAGTTGAAGTCACCCAATATAATGGTGTTTGGAGAGACCTTCATATTTTCCAGTGTTCTCAGGAAGGCCGAGTGGGGTTCCTGGGTTTGGGAGGGTGGTCTGTAGCAGGCTATAAACTGGAAGGCAGTTTTACCCACTGTTAGTTGCACATGGATAGTCTCTGATGCTTTGTGCTTTGCCACCAACCTGGAGGTGTGGGTATCTTTGAATATCGATACTCCCCTTCCTTTTGTGGTTCGGTCCAAGTTTTGGGGCCGAAAAGCATGGTATGAGGTATAACCTGGTAGTGCTGGGGTGCTCTCGGGAGCCCTGAACCAGGTTTCTGTTACTGCACAGATATCGATGTTCTCCATGCTAAGGAGAGTTTCGAGTGCGTGCATCTTGAGGTTTAGATTTCTGGCGTTGAGTAGCATTACTCTTAGTTTCTTATCCCTTGTGATACCTATGGACGTGGGTTTGTCTTTTGAGCCTTGCCTAAAAAAGGCACTATGGGGGTAGCAAGAGTCTTTGCCAGTATCCGAAAGCCCAGGGGTGACAGGTGCAAGCCGTCCCTAGCGAAGCATCATGGCTTGTCGAGCATATCATCCCAAGCTGACAGGCATTGGATCCCCTTTGAATGACACCAGTACTTAAGCCAGTTGTTGAAATTGATCATCTTGTCTTCATATTGTGGCATCATTCTTAGTGAGGGTAAGATGCTACTCAAGGTCAGGGTCATACCGGCCTGGGCTACATGCTCAGAGAGCTCCTTTATGTCTCTTTTCATGTAGTCCAGGGAGGTACGTCTCAGGTCATTCACACCAGCATGGACAATGACTGAGTCATATTTGTACTTGCCTTGGAGTGACCTGAGTGCTTGTGTTATGTGGCGGATCCTAGCACCCGACAGGCTGCTCACCGTGACCCTCTCCTTGTTCAGCCTGGTGAGTGGGACGTCAGTGTGCCTGACGATAGTCACCTATTACAAGTGTATCAGGTGTGTTGTTTAGTCTTAAGGGCTGTGACTGTTTGGCACACTGGCTTTGTGAGATGTGTTGCACGTGTTTTGTTTTGGGATAGCGGCTGCTTGGGTGTCTGCTTTGGAGGTCTCTGCTGCTTCGGCAGATCTTTATTTAGAGCCTCCGAGTATGTTTTTGTGTGATTATGTGTTTGGTTTGCTGTCGTGGTAGGTCTATGTGAGACTGGAAATGTAGTGAGTGTGGTTTCCTCCTCCTGACTTGGTTATGCCGGTACTGAGTTGAGAGAGCTTAGCCTCCAGTTTGGCTATATGGTTGCATCTCTCACATGTGTTGGAATTTGTTGGGAGGAGGAGAGGGTTGTCTGTGTACATGAGGCAGTTGTAACATTGCCTCAAGATTCCCAGATTCACCAGCTGAACCGGGGAGGAGATTGACAACTGACCTTTGGACATGCTAGAATAATATTGGGAATTCCTTAATAATTGAAAACCAGGGCGAGTGGGGAGTGAGGGTGTAGTGCTTTTAATTTTTAGTGCTGAATTATATAATTGCTTTAGTGAGCAAGTGCCAGGTAACTTAAGTGCAATGTGTTACAGGTAACTTAAATGCAAAAACGACAAACAGTAACTTTCTTTCAAGTAAAACAAGGAAATAAGTACAGTAAGCAATGCAGATATCACTAGTGATCCACAGAAGCTGAGAAGTCGTATTAGGTGGAATTAGCATTCCAGGGAAATAACAAGCAAACAAACAACAAGCATATAAACAAAGCTAGATTCAGCAGGCCTGGATCTAGTCTATGCTACAGCAAACAAGGTGTACCAATTTCAGTAAGATACAGTTCAAATATTCAGGCACTATAAACCTTTAACCAGAAATTCCCAGCTCAGAAGGGCAGAGTCCAGCCTCTTCTCCCACAAGAGTGCAGACCACAAACCTTATTAATGTAAAATAACTGGCCTGAAGCCCAAGTGCTTAAACCAGAACTAATACACTTTAAGAATAACAGACACTGGGCTCTCAATCAGCAGTTCCCAACTTAGAAGGATGAAAGCTACCTGTCCTGCCACCACAGTGCATGTCACAAACCTTCCTAATGTAAAACAACTGGTCTGAAGCCCAAGTGCTTAATCCAAAAGACTTAGAATGATAGCTACACTTTAATCAAGTTACTACCAAGCAGTAATAAATACAATTGAATACTTTAGAGAATGCCTGGATTAGTGCTCAAGTTACACAAACAAAGCTAGATCCAGCAGGCCCGAATCCAGTCTATGCCACAGCAAACAAGGCGCACCAACTTCAGTAAGAAGCAGTTCAGGTATGCATGCACTATAAGCCTTCAACCAGAAATTCCCAGCTCAGAAGGGCAGAGTCCAGCCTCTCCTCCCACAAGAGTGCAGACCACGAACCCTCTTAATGTAAAATAACTGGCCTGAAAGCCCAAGTACTTAAACCAGAATTAATACACTTTTAGAATAACAGACACTGAGCCCTCAATCAGCAGTTCCCAGCCTAGAAGGATGTAAGCTACCTGTTCTGCCACTACAGTGCAGACCACAAACCCTCTCAGTGCAAAACAACTGGTCCGAAGCCCAAGTGTTTAAACCAAAAGGCTTAGAATGAGTTACACCAAGCAGTAATAAATACAATTGAGTACTTTTAAGATGATGCAAAAGTAAAAAAGTAGGTAGAAACACAAGTACAGTAAAAGCAGATGAAATTTTTTTTTTTTTTTTTTTTTTCTGAACAAGTGCTGAGATCAAAGAAACAGATTTGAGTGCTGAAACTAGAAAACTGGCTAGTTATAAGAAAAAAAGACTAAGCTAGAAGGCTTTCCTCCAACACAGAAGGGCTTGGGGGCTCAGAAGCCTACAAATACTCTATACCACTTAACAGGAAAGGCAGGAAACAAGCTTAATTTTTTTTTTCTGTTTCCCAGATGCTCTCTTTGTACACAGTAGGAGTTCCTGAAATCAGAATATGATCTCACTGCACTCAGTTGAGTGAGCAAATGAGATGGGCCCAGAAGGAGTATCCAAACACAAATTTACAAGAGGGGCGGGCAGTTGCAAGGCCACTCTAACTGAAGAGCAGAGTGAACATTTCCAGTTCAGTTAATATTCCTTCCACACAGTTAAAATCAATTTAAATACTGTATTTTTTGAAAAAAAAGAGCAGATAAAGGTACTTAAATTCTCTTATACGTCCAGTTGAATATAGCAAGTTCTTAGCCGGCCAAAGCTGAGGTTTTTAAGCAGAAAATATTTCACACTGTACCACTTAAATAGGCAAGGACAGGAAATCAAAGAATGTGACTACCCCCACACCTGTAATTACTAGCAAATAACAAAATTCAGCAAACAGTGACTAACTTCCAGTTCAGCTAATATTCCTTCCACACAGTTAAAATCAATTTAAATACTGTATTTTTTTAAAAAAAAAAAGAGCAGATAAAGGTACTTAAATTCTCTTATACGTCCAGTTGAATATAGCAAGTTCTTAGCCGGCCAAAGCTGAGGTTAAGCAGAAAATATTTCACACTGTACCACTTAAATAGGCAAGGACAGGAAATCAAAGAATGTGACTACCCCCACACCTGTAATTACTAGCAAATAACAAAATTCAGCAAACACTGACTAACTTCCAGTTCAGCTAATATTCCTTCCACACAGTTAAAATCAATTTAAATACTGTATTTTTTTGAAAAAAAAAAGAGCAGATAAAGGTACTTAAATTCTTTTATACGTCCAGTTGACTATAGCAAGTTCGTAGCCGGCCAAATCTGAGGTTTTTAAGCAGTGGCACACTTTACCAGGCTTCAAAGAGATTTAATTTCTGAGCTCTCTGAAGCTTTGGCTGGAGCTGTGTCTGATGAGGTCCGTGACAAAGTGGCCTCTCAGCTGGCCACCTTGAATCGATATCGATGCGACTGATATCTCACACATCAGAAGGAGCAGCTAGAGCGGTGAGTTCAGGCATTGTTCTGAGACAACACGCCTGGATGTGCTTGTGTAATTTCATGGAACCCTTCAAGGCTTCCTTTCTCAATGCTCCCATCAAAGCCTCTTCATTGTTTGGACCCAAGGTTAAAAGCACACTAGCCAGATGTGAACAGGACGGTAAGATCCTTTATGCCGTGGGTGTTCGTTATTCTTCCCCTCAACGAGCTTTCTCCAGAAACCAGAAGAGTGGGAAGATATGGTACAAAAAGTCTCAGGGTCCTTTCTGTGACACACAGGCCGAGTTCTCCCCTAGAGGCAGAGGTGGAAACTCACAGGGAAGACGCCCTTTTCGGGGCGGGGGGGGGTCCACATAACCAGGGTTCCAGGGACTCTTTCCCTGGCCAATCCTATCAGCACTCCTAAAGAGCGGCCCAACTGCTTTCCTCTGGAAGTGGTTGGGGGTCGTTTCTCTTTGTTCCCTTCTGCCTGGCTAACCATCACCACCGATTCTTGGGTACAAAGGATAATAACCAGAGGTTATCATATTCCCTTCGACCTTTGTCCCGCTCCCCTAACAAACTTACCCGACGTTCCACCCAGTCAAAGGGAAGAGGCAGCATTAGAGATTTCAAAACTCCTAAGAAAGAGTCATTGAAATAGTTGCTCCAGACTAGATAGGATCCGGATTCTACTGAAGACTATTTTTGGTGCCAAAGAAAACCAGGGACTGGAGACAAATCTTGAATCGCAGTGTATTGAACAAGTTTGTAAAAGTACAGAAATTCCGGATGGTCACAATACAGTCTATCCTTTTGCATTTGGAAAAAGATGATTGGATGTGCTAGATAGATCTTCAGGATGCGTACTATCACACAAAAGTGGACAGACCATCAAGAAGATTCCTTCACTTCCGTGCAGGAGCCAGTCACTACCAGTTCAGAGTACTGCCCTTCGGACTCTCTACAGCCCCCAGAGTGTTCACAAAGTGCATGGCAGTCGTCACAGCTCACTTGCGACTACAAGGATTCCAGGTGTTTCCATACCTAGACGACTGGCTCATCTCTGCCCCCACCAGACATCTATTGGAAGAAGCCCTGGCATACTCTCTCCTCGCTGCAGAAAGGCTAGGCATAACCATAAACTGGCAAAAATCCAATCTCACCCCTTCTCAGTCCACAGAATTCATAGGGGTCATCTTGAATACAAAGAATTGCAGAGCATCCATTCCAGAACACAGAATTGTAAGGATAAATCAACAACTGATCCCAATCCTTTCAAGGGAGAAATCCACAGCTCACACTGTTCTACAGTTGTTGGGTTCCATGGCAGCCTCCATCACCATTGTCCCCCTGGCCAGGTTTCACATAAGGCTTCTACAATTGCTGCTGCTCACCATATGGTATCCCTTTCAGTACCCTCTTTCAGCCAAAGTTCAGGTAACTCACAGGTGCAAACAGGATTTAAATTGGTGGATGGTCCACAACCCGTCACAATGATCTCGCCCCTTCTCTCCCCAACAGCCCAAGGCTACAGTGACCACGGATGCCTCCCTGATGGGGTGGGGTGGGGGGCTATGTCAGGGACAGACGGTCTAAGGTACTTGGTCCGAAATGGAGGCCCATCTGCATATAAATTTTTTAGAGCTGAGGGCGGTGCTTCTGGTGTTGCAAGCATTCCATCCCCTGCTGCCGTCTGGGACTATTGTAATACAATCAGACAACACGGCGGTGGTCTGGTACATCAACAAACAGGGCGGAACCAAATCTTACCCACTCTGTGGAAAGTCCATGAGGATATGGCAATGGGCGATGGCTGCCAACCATTTTCTTCTAGCAATGCACATTCCCGGGAGTTCCAACATGCTAGCAGACACTCAGCAGGTATATACTACAACCTCACGAGAGGTCCCTGAATCCCTTGATAGCGGCGGAGATTTTCAACCGCTGGGGTCTTCCTTGCTGTGACCTTCTTGCGTCACCGACCAACTACAAATGCAGCAACTATTTCGCCCTGATTCCTCCTCTGGGACAGTCACCCAGGGACGCTCTAGTCCATGATTGGCCCTCGGGTCTACTTTATGCATTTCCACCTCTCCCCCTCATTCCCCAGTTTCTGAAGAAAGCCCGCCAGTTGAAGAGCAAAGTAATCCTCAAGCACCATATTGGCCTCTTTAGATTTGGTTCCCCTTCCTTTGGCCTCACCTACTAGATCAACCATGGATTCTCCATCCAACCCCGGGGTTGATCTCCCATCCGCAGAATCTGATTCACCCCAACTTGAACAACTTGAAGCTCACAGCTTGGCTCCTCCAGTTCCCTTGATTGCCAGGCAGAATGATCTTTCTTTGCCAGTACGTGACATTATTGCATCTCATAAGTGTTCCACCAGAATTACATATCTCAAGTGGAAAAGATTTACCTTTTGGCTGAAAGAAAACGGGCAGATCCTTTTTCAGCACCAGTGTCGATAGTACTGGAGTATCTAGCTACCCTATTTCAATCCGGTCTAACTGCCTCTACCATTAGAGTTCATTTGACTGCAATATCTAATTTCCATTTGTCCAAGACTCCTCTCTTATGTCACACGAATTATGCAAGACTTTCATAAAAGGCGTGAATGATCTAAACCCCCCTTTTAAAGAACCTACTCAACCATGGGACCCGTCATTAGTCCTACAAGCTTTGACAATGCCACCTTTCGAACCAACTTCTTGCCACCTCAGATATTTGTCATGGAAAACCTTGTTTTTGGTCACCATTACTTCTGCCAGCTGTATCTCTGAGCTTTCAAACCTTATGCATAAAGAGTCCATATTTGATTTTTCATAGAGACAGAGTGTCATTGAGAACTAATCCTTCCTTTCTGCCAAAAGTGATCTCTGAAATGTCCATTAATCAAACCATTGAATTGCCAGTTTTCTTCCCCAATCCTTCAAACAAAGGAGTGTATTGCCTACATACCCTAGATATTCACAGTTAAATTCACATGTTCATCGTGCTATGCTGCTGCAGTCATCACACTTGGGTTATCCTGCCATCAGGCGGTCCTGCAGTCGGCCTGAATTCCAAAGCCTTGGTCCGGCGTTGGTTGTCGTTGCTTCTTCCCTGACGTCAGTGCGGCAGGGGTATAAAAGTGGCAGCTGACGCCATTTTCTTCAATCTTTCTTGCCGCGCGGTGCCCGAAGCAGAAGCAGTTCTCAAGTGCCGGTCGACCAGCTCCTGAGATTTTCGAACAGAATTTCATCCGAAGTCTTCTATAAAGCTAAGTACCCCGTTGGGGAAACTTTTCTTGCCTCAGACCGATGTCAAAGTTAATAATTGTATTTCTTGTGGGAAGCAAATACCTCATAAGGATTTTCATTCTTATTCTTATAAGCTATGCTTGTGTTTTGCCTACAAGAACAATGAGTACATTATTGTACAAATGTTAATTCTGAATTCAATAAGTTTGATATAATATATTTTTTGTTTTTATGTTTTCTCTTTATTGCATCTTATGTAATTAGTTACTATGTCTTTGTGGAGCTTTTCTCCCCGGGCCTCTGCTGAAAATGGAAATAGTTCCAGTTGGACTAGCCCGGTTAACAAATGTAAAATAAATAAATAAATAAATAAATATTGTATTCCTTGCCTAGGCCCGGACCACGATGTTTCTGGTTGCCGGTTTTGCGCTAGGTTCAATAAACGCACTATTAAGCGTCGGGCTGATACCGCCCGACATTATTTTGGCAGAAAATTCAACTACATTATGTCGTCGGCACCTCCGACTACCGCTATGTTTAAAAAACGCAAGGGCAAAGACCGGCAGCATAGACCTAGACCAGATACCGAGGTCTCGGTTAGGCCTGCTGCCGGATCTTCGGTATTCAGTGAGGCGCCTACGCAGCCCCTGACTACCACAGATTTAGAAAATACGACTACTTCTCAGTCAGAATCTACTGGGCCACTGGAGCCGGTTCCTCCTCAACTCGCGGACGCCAGTCCTGGCGGCGATCCGGAGACTATGGACAGGCCTTCGGTTTCAGAAGGCATCTTTAAACCGACGACTCTTTCCGTTAAGTCATACGCTAAGCTTCCAAAGGTTAAGAAACCGGGTCCACAGACTCCCTATGCCTAAAAAACAGATGTTCAAAATGGCGGAGGACCCGATTACCCTTATTAGAGGTTCCCAGCCCCCTCCTGACAAAAGGCCTAGACTGGAGGAAGATTTACCTCCTTCTGACCAGGAATCCATTTCCTCAGCAGACTCTGAGGAACAGGATTACCCCTTCCCTCTCTATGAAGACTCAGATGCTGAGGAGTCTATTCCCTCTGTTTCTCCCCCTGAAGACTTCTCTTTTGGGGAAACCCTGCACACCATGAGAGAGCATTTCCACTGGGAAGGACAAGATTACTCTGACTCCAAGAAAAGACTCCGTGAGTTTCTTCTTCTGCCTCAGCATAGACCCCTAGCCATTCCTCCTGTTTTAGACATTCTGGATGATGTCTACACTGAATCCAGTCTAAATCCAGTTTCCTTACCTCCAGCACCACCTAAACCAGACAGATGCTATCGAGTCCTTGACTCTCAAGTTTTTATATAAAAGCCCTGCTGCAGACCCAGAAACCATTTCCCAGGGTCCCAAAGGGGTTAAGGCCTCTACTGCTAAGAATCCACTACCTGCGGAAAGAGATTCCAGGGCATTAGAAAGATGGGGTAAAAAGTGTATACCTCTGCCACTTTGGCCATGAGGGCATTAAACTGCCAATTCCACATGATTAAATACCAGCAGTACTTGCTTACTCAGTTAAAACAGAAAATGATCCCTCAAACAGATCAACTAGATTTCAAAGAGATGCAAGATTTGTTGCATGCAGCAGAACAAGTGGGAAAACATACCTTGCAGCGTGGTTTTGATTCTTTGGAGGCCTCATGTAGAGCAGCAGTCACAGGGTCTGTAATACGTAGACATGCTTGGCTAAAAGAGCAGACCTTACCAGAACATGTCAAAGCAAAGTTACTGGATGCTCCACTGCAAAAGGATGCGTTATGTGGTGTCAAAGCAGAGGAAGTTTTAAAGAAGATGGAAGAAAAGGCAAAATCAATGAAAACAGTTAAAGATTTTTTACAGGTACAACCTCCTCGCTTCAGCAGAAACTGGCCATCAAAAAACTGGTCCTTTCCTGCTTCAGACAGACCCCAAAGGGGCAGGTACAGACGCCCTAGGGGCAGAGGCCAGGCACAGGGTACCTTCAGGCCTAGACAATGGCAAACAACAACTCAAAGAGGGGGAGACGACAGATCTCAACCCTTCAGAAAACAAACTCAATGACTTTCCTCTTCGCCTGCCAGGCAAAATTGCCCAGGTAGCACTTCTAGGAGGAAAACTGGCTCTTTTCCCACAAAATTGGCACATCATAACAAAGGACAAATGGGTTCTGGATATTATTACCCGAGGCTACATATTTCATTTTCACACTTTACTACGGATGAGAGGCATGCCAAATCTGCCAACAAATCAATGGGCAGAGGCACAAAAGCAAATTTCAGCTCTCATGAACATGAAAGCAATTCAAAAGGTACCTGCAAAAGAGCAAGGTCAAGGATTTTACTCAAGACTGTTTCTAGTACCAAGAAAGGACAAAGCCTGGAGACCCATCTTAGACCTTTCAATTCTAAACACGTACCTGCACATTCCGAAATTCAAAATGCTCACACTACAGCAGCTTCTTCCCATGCTGGGCAAGGAGTCTTGGCTGGTAATGTTGGACCGCCAAGAGGCATACCTGCATGTCCCTATCAGACAAGATTGCAGAAGATACCTCAGATTTTTGGCAGGCACAACGCATTATCAATTCTCTGCATTGCCCTTTGGCTTATCTACTGCGCCCAGAGTATTCACAAAATGCCTGGCATCAGTAATTGCATACTGCAGACAGCGAGGAATACAAATTTATCCATATCTGGATGACTGCCTCATCCAAGCGGACAGCAAAGACATCCTACTACAGCATCTGGCATTTGTAATTGCTAAGTTGCCTAGGGTACACAGTAAACAAAAAGAAGTCAAAACTAATACCCTCACAAGAAATAATTTTCCTGGGTGCCAGCTTGAATACAACGGCCCAGATGGCTTACCTCACGCCAGACAAGCAAAAACAACTGGCTCAGTACTTCAAAAAGATGGCAACTTTTACCCAGCTCACTGCAAGGAAATTCCTGCAGGCATTGGGGTACATGGCATCCTGCATTCAACTAATTGCGTATGCAAGGCTGCATATGAGAAAACTACAATGGTACCTAAAAAGTGTATGGTCCCAACAGACACAGCCTCGAAGCAACTATAACTCTCATTCCCTGCCTTCAAAAAGAGTTTCTATGGTGGGATCAAGCAAACAAGGGCCTTCTTTTTGTCTCACCTCCACCAAACCAAACCTTGACAACAGATTCATCAGACTACTCCTGGGGTGCACACATGGCAGGACAATGCATACAGGGCAAATGGTCTGCAAACCAAAGGCAACTACACATCAATCAAGAGGAGATGCTAGCTGTAAAAAATGCACTAACAGCCTTCAAGGACCTTTTGCATCCAGGACAACTTCTAATAAGGACGGACAACACCACAGTTATGTGGTACATAAACAAACAAGGAGGAACGCACTCCTGCCCACTATGCAGACAGGCAATGGACTTATGGAACACAGCATTAACTTACCAAGTACAACTGCAAGCACGATTCCTGCCAGGAAAAGAAAACATTTTGGCAGACAAATTAAGCAGAAATTTGACAGACCCTCACGAGTGGAGACTACACCCACAAGTATTCTCAATGATAACTCAAAGGTCGGGACCACCAGACATAGATCTGTTTGCCTCAACCAACAATTGCCAGCTACAAAAATTTTGCACAAGGACTTATCATCCCCTGGCCTGGAAAGTGGATGCCCTATCATTCAGTTGGACAGCATTGTCAGTCTATGCCTTCCCACCTCTGCCTCTACTGACCCAGGTATTACTGAAACCAGATCAGAGAGACCACAGATGATCCTTATTGCTCCAGACTGGCCACGTCAACACTGGTACCCACTACTACGAAACTTGACTCGCAGCCCTCCATGGATCTTACCTCAATTCCCTCTGCTGTTAACCCAGCAAAACTCTCAGATCCTTCACAGTCAGCTAAGGACCTTAAATCTAGCTGCATGGAAAATACCTTAAATTGTCAAACAACACTTCTCTCAAAGGACGTCCAGAATGTCATTTTGGAGGCCAGGAGGCCCAGCACCAGAAAAACTTACTCAGACAAATGGAAAAGATTTTGTGTATGGAGCCAGGCCAGAAGCCTAAATCCTGGCATCCTAAATATTCCGCACATACTCCAATATCTAACTGAGATGCTACACAAAGGCCTTTCTTTCTCATCCATAAAGATCCATGCTTCAGCCATTTCAGCTCAATATGATACGGTTCCTCCCATTTTCTCTCATCCTTTGCTAAGAAAGTTTCTCAGAGGGGACCCCCCCCCCCCCCCAGAAAATCACCAACTCCAACTTGGGATCTAAATTTTGTTCTGGAAAAGTTAACACTTCCTCCTTTCGAACCAGCCTTTTCAGCAGAGCTTCAATACTTGTCATGGAAGACAGCCCTGCTGCTGGCTATCACCTCAGCACACAGAGTCTCAGAACTGCAGGCACTTATGGCAGTGGAACCTTTCATCATTTTCCATCAGGACAGAGTATCTTTACGCACCAACCCTTCCTTCATGCCAAAGGTAGTATCCAGTGTGGCTCTCAGACCATACACTTGCCCACCTTTTATCCAAACCCACAGAATAAAGGAGAAAGACTCCTTCACTCTTTGGACATTCACAGACCGTTACGTTACTATTTGGACAAGACAAAGGCCTTCAGAAAATCTGACCAACTCCTTGTATCCTATGCACCAGGCTCAGAAGGAAAGGCTATTTCAAAACAGACCATCTCCAAATGGATAGCACATTGCATCCGCTTTTGAACTTGCACCACGGGAAAGCAGTGCCTGCTAGTATTAGGTCTCACTCTACCAGGGCTACAGCAACCTTCTTCCGAGGAGTCCCAACAAAGGACATTCTGGAGGCAGCTACCTGGAGTTCAGTGCACACTTTCACCAAGCATTACCACCTTCCTCTGTACTCAAAAAACAGAGCTGGGTTTGCCACTGCAGTTCTGCAGGGCATCTTAGCTGTGCCTAACCCAATTTAGCTCCTACCACCCAACCATAGCTTTGGGACTCTACCCAAGTGTGATGACTGCAGCAGCATAGCACGATGAACATAGTACAGTTTTGTACCTACCATAAATGTAGATGTTCGAGTGGTTATGCTGCTGTAGTCCAGGTTACCCTCCCTCCATCCCCTCTACCTAACAAGGCTTTTCTTTTACCTCCATGTACTTCAACCTTTGGGATGCATGTCTATATGGTGTATTTGCTTACAACTAGTACCATTGCTTTGCACTAAGGTATGTTTTGCAAGCTTCTTATTTTGCCTTCTTAGTTTGGGGCACCTGACATCTGGGGCAAGAAAAACTGAAGAAAATGGCATTGGCTGCCTCTTTTATACACCTGCCACACTGACGTCAGGGAAGAAGCGACGACAACCGACGCCGGACCAAGGCTTTGGAATTCAGGCCGACCGCGGGACCGCCTGACGACAGGATAACCCAAGTGTGATGACTGCAGCAGCATAACCACTCGAACATCTACATTTATGGTAGGTACAAAACTGTACTTTCTATTTGAACAGGATTAAGGCCTCTCGTAAATCAGACCAGTTATTTTTGGCCTATTCTGGACCTAGATTAGGATGTGCTGTTGCTAAGGTCACATTGGCTAAATGGTTGAAAGACTGCATGACCTTCATTTATAGACAACATAATATTCCATTACCTACTACCATAAAGGCTCATTCTACAAGGCCGGTGGCAACTTTTGCTGCCTTCCATGCCAAAGCTTCTTTACATGACATTTGTGCAGCTGCAACTTGGGCTACTCCTCATACCTTCATCAGTCATTACAAATTGGATTTGGTCTCTAGGGGAAGAACATCTTTTGGTTCTATGGTGCTCAGGAATGTCCTTCCATGAGAACCTCCCAGGAATAAAGGTAGCTGGGGACTCTGTCTCACACGTAAGGAATGAACGAGGATTAACAATATCAGATAAAGAAGTTGTCTTACCATAAAGTTCTTCTGTATTGTCGATCCTCGTTCAGTCATTACGACCCTCCCTCCTTCCCCCTCCTGTGGCTTCTAGTGGATCTCACCACCCGGTTCTATTAGGTCATTTAATCAGAGGTAGCCTCTACCTTCTTTTGACTTGCAAACTCTATCTGAGGTAACAGGGAGAGGGGAATTCTGGGTAAGAGTTTTAGCTCTTGAGTTTGTAGCTGACGCGAGCTTGGAAGATGGCTGGCTCGGTTCCGAGGTTGGAACCGATACCCAAACGTAATTACTGAAAGAAGATCAACAATACAGTTGGAATGTTATAGTAAGACATAACTTCTTTTTTCATCAGTTGGACACATTCACAGACAATTACGGTATTATCTACACCGGACCAAGGAATTCAGGAAGTCAGACCAATTATTTGTTTCCTTCTCTGACTCCAGATTAGGTCTCCCGGTTTCCAAAGTGACCCTTTCAAATTGGATTTCCAGTTGTATATCCTACATTTATTCTTCTGATGGAAAGCCTTTACCGTGCAAAATTAAGGCTCATTCTACAAGATCCCAGTCTACTTCTGCAGCCTTTCAGGCCAGGGTTCCAATTGATAATATTTGTGCAACAGCAACATGGGCTACCCCTCACACCTTTATTACTCATTATAAATTGGATTTGACCTCAAGGGGTAGAGCCTCCTTTTGGTTCCACGGTACTCAGGAGTATTTTTCCACGAGCCATCCAAGAATAAGGTACTAGGGACGCTGTCCCATGTGTAAGAATGAAGGCGAGATAGGACTACAGAACATAAAGAAGTTACGTACTCACCATAACATTCCATGTTTGTAGTCCATCTCGTCCTTCATTCTTATGAACCCCACCCTTCTATTCCCTCCCTGGAAGGATCTCGAGACAGAAAAATGTTTCTTAACAGGTGGAGACTTTTTATTATTGTTCTTTTTGGATAGTTTTTGTTCTTTCTTTCTATTGTTTAGCAGCAAACAAGATCTGGGGATTATACTGGTGTACCATGGGATAACTACCTAGCCACGAGCCAACTGGAAGACTTTGAGCTTGCTAATAGGCAGAGTCTGAGCCGAGGATCAGCTCCGAACCCCATGTGTAAGAATGAATGGCGAGATGGGACTACAAACAAGGAACGTTATGGTGAGTACATAACTTCTTTTTTAGAGTGAGTAAATGTAAAAGAGCATTCCATCCTTTGTTTCATCTTTGTACAAAGTTTTTATGTATTAGTTTGTATATTGTATTTGATTTGATAACGGGAAGCCCACGAGAAATGATTGCCAGTCACATTTAAGGTGGTTCTTGCATAGCTATTATTTTTTTGTTAAACAGAAGTCCACTAACCAGAATGTTTTCTTTTAAGAGAACATAGAAATTAATTGATTGACAGATAATTAGCACAGATCTATTTTCAGGTGTGACCAGTAGTATCGCCTATTTAAATATTTAGAGGATTGCTTTACATTCTCATTTATTACATTTCAGAAACAGTTTTTAAACTTTTTTTTTTTTTTTTTTTAATTTGGTTGAATTCTGCTGCTCTGGCCATAGTTTTCAGTTTCATCTGAAACCTAGAGATTTAAGTTTTCCTTTAATTAGATGATTGCTTTTGGTGACCTTCACCTACGGGAAGTCCCATAAAGGGCAAGAATAACACATTCACCTTTTGTACAGGCCATTGGTGTGTCATGGTAAACATCAACAAAACACATATTTTACCATCATATGTTGGTAAGTTCATTGACACAAAACTGGATTCCATATAACCAACAGCATGGCTTGCCTTGGGTGAGGACAGTAGTTCTTTTACAGACAGTCTTAGACTGTCTGTCAAAGGACTGGACCTCAACATTCCCTGTTCTTCATGCAGTGGCTTTAATGCCTGATGCTGTAGCTACAGTGATGCATTGCCTCCAGTGTTGCTTTGAGACTCAGTGGCCTTAGTCTTTTCAAAACATGGAGGAGATGGTGATAGTATCTCAGGCTGTGGTCAGTTACTGGCATGGTGAACTGACTTGTGGCATTTTCATTCTGGAGTTTCTTACTCTGTCTACCTGTTTAACTGCATATCAACAATCACATGACCATTTGACTTAGTGAATTAACCCTTTCCTTTTCAGAACAGTCTTAACATTTTCACCATCATTTACACCAGGGTACATGCAAGCATTTAATCTTACTTGCCAACAATATTCTTTCCAATCCAATTCCTCTTCTCCATCCAGTCTAAAATCATAATCATAAACTTGATCTATAACTGAAAACTTAAATAATAATTTGTTCACTTCATTGCAATGCTTCTGATTAACATGTTTTGCTAATGCATTACTTCAATTCTTTTTATTGCTCATACATGTTCATAAGCTCTGGTATAAATAATCTATAATAGTTCTGCCAATATAAAATGCAGGGCACAGCTCACATAATGCAATATATACAACATATTTAGATTTACAATTCTACATATTGTATAATTTTATTTCATAGTTCCTAGCTGTGAGCCATACATTGTCACCTTCTTCCCAGATTTACTTTTATGAAAATATTATTTTAGGTTTTTACCCTTTTAGCTACAAAAACGGGACTATCCCCTATTATACTTCTTAACTCCTGAAAATTCATCAAAAAACGCCAGCTATTGTTCACTATTGCCATTATATTATTTTCATCAACAGAATTTTCTAACAAACAGGCTAATGAAAAATCTTTCTTCATTTCAACAACCTTAACAGCTGCACCTCCACCAATATCATTACCTTTCGAACAGTAATAGATACTTTCATTTTTACTTCCATCATTGTCCTATCTACCATTGCCTTAGGTTTCCTAACTTTCAAGCTTTCACATTCCTTATTAAAAAATTCCAAATCATCTGTCAATTTACTAACTCTTGAAAACTGGCCTTTAACAATATTTTTCTTCACACACAAATTTTGCATACTATTAAAATGAAGATAACTGTTACTTTGAAATTCTTTCTTAAAAATCTTCACTTTTAAAGCGTTGGCAAACTTATAAACCACTAAATCCAGAAAATTAATATTTCTTCTATCATACTTGTAAAACTCAGTCAGTTGAATTATTTATATACTTCATAAAATCGACAAGTGCACTTTCAGAGCCATTCCATATCAAAAATAAGCCATCAATAAAACATTTATAAACCACCACATTTTTTATTTATTTTTATTTATTTTACATTTGTTGACCGGGCTAGTCTAACTGGATATATGTCCATTTTCAGTAGAGGCCGGGGAGAAAAGCTCCAAGGAAAAAACTTACAATTTAATAGAGAATAACATCAAAACAGTTTTATACAGCAATGATTGTACCATAAAAGCAGTATAATTTTAGCATAACATGTTAGCTAAAGAAATTCTTAAAAGAATATAAAAAATAGAAGAAATAAAAGTTTTTTTTTTTTTTTTTTTTTTTTTTCAAGTCTAACCTACTCTTAAGTTGGTTAAAGTATACTGCATTTACATTTACAGTTTACATTTGTTGACTGGGCTAGTCTAACTGGATGCAAGTCCATTTCCAGTATTGGCCCGAGGAGAAAAGTTCCATGTATTTGTACAGAGTAAATACATGCTAAAAGAATAGAAGTTGTACAGTGTTGTCAAAGAAAATATAAGATAATACAAAAGTTTTAACTAATACTGTATAATAGTAATCCAGTTCTTTAAGGTACAGAGATAACTTTTACTTATATACATATATACATAAAATTTGTGTACTATAGGATATATTGTTAATTTGTAATAGGTAGATGAAGGAAGGGTGAGAAGAGTAAGTGGGGGGGGGGCAGAATTAGTCAGGGTTAGTACAGGAGCATATCCAGTGATTATTGAGATATGGTTTTAGTTGTTTTTTAAAAAGAAAGAGAGGTCTGAGCTGTGATATCGGAAGGAAGTTGATTCCATAGTTTTCCTACAGAGTTGGAGAATAAGGAGTCACCTGCTGAGTTGTTGGATTTAGTAGTATTAATCAGCAGTTTGTTTGAGGAACGTAGATTTTTGAGATTGTTATAAGGTGTGATGAGGCTAGGAGTGTAGCTAGGTTGATACAGGGTCTTATGAGCTATTGTGAGCTGGTGAAATTGAAGCTGGTTAAGGAATTCTAGCCAGTTTAATTGTTTAAGATTAAGGCAGTGATGTGTTCTGAAGGCAGAGCCTGTAGCAAATCTAGCAATATTATTATAGGAAGTTGTTAGTTTCTTTAGGTTGTTTTTTGAGATATTAGTATAAATGGGAGCGGCGTAGAGCAGAGTGGATAAAAGGTGAGTTCTAGCTATAGCAGACCTAGCTACTGGAGTAAGAAAGGGTTTGATTCTGTAAAGGGATCCCAGTTTCTTATTAATTAATTTTATTGTAGTGTTTATGTGTATATCAAAGTTTAGATTGTTGTCAGTTGTTATTCCTAGCAGTTTAGTGGTAGGGTCAGGTGAGATAAGGGTACCATTATTAGAAGTGAGGTTGAAATGTAAAGAGATGGACTTTTTGGTTGGGCTGAAAAGTAGCAATTTAGTTTTTTTGGGATTTAGAAGGAGGCAGCGGTGGGAGAACCATTGCTCTACAGTGCTGAAGGCTTTTTGGGTAAGGGACTGAAGTTCAGTTGGTGAGGCAGCTGAGCAAATTAAGGTAGTCATCTGCATACTGAATGCAGTTGGAGTATGGAATAGCAGATTGCAGGTCATTAATGAAGATAGAAAATAAGAGTGGGCCTAAAATAGAGCCTTGTGGGACACCGAGGGAGATTGGGAGGTGATTAGATAGTTCATTGTGCCAGAGTACAGCCTGCTGACGGTTATTAAGGTAGGATGTAAACCAGTTCAAAGATAGAGAATCAAGTGAAAGAGACTTAAGTGTATGCAGGAGAAGTTGGTGGTTAACCATGTCAAAAGCTTTGGATAGGTCAATGAAGACAGCTGATGAAAGACCGTTGTTGTTACGGTTGTTATTGATGTAGTTTGTGAATGATAGCAGGGCAGTGGTGGTACTGTGGAAAGGTCTGAAGCCATGTTGGCAGTTAGCAAGTAGGTTATTTTGGAGGAGGTGGTTGAGAATTTGTTTGTGGATGCATTTCTCCATAATTTTGGCTATAGGGGATAATAAAGCTATGGGACGATAGTTGGAGAAGTCGTTGGAGATTCCCCCTTTGTGTAGTGGGATGATATGAGAGATTTTCCAGATTAATGGGACATCTCATTCGTTTATAGATCTATTAATTAGAATGGAAATAGGGCCGGCAATGGCCTTAGCTCCTTTTTGTAGGAATTCTGCTGGTAGTTTGTCTGCTGATGGGGAGGAAGGTTTTAACTTTTGGAGAAGGGAGGAGATGAGGTAGACACAGGTTGGGGGTGGAATTGAGGGGGTAGATTAGCAGAAGTGGGTAGGTTGGATATATCAGGTGATAGGTGGCTGGCTAGAGTTTGGATGGTATCTGTGAAGAAAGAATTAAAGGAATTTGCAGTTTGTATCAGATTATTGGGGTTAGAACCCTGAGGATTGGGTGTGATCAATTGACCTGGGTAGAGAAGATTATTAATACTAGTCCAGAATTTTTTTGGTTGTCAGAGAGGTTTGCTGTAGTTGGAGATAATAATTCTTTTTGTCTAGCAGGATGGCTCTTTTTGTGTTGTTTCTATGTTCTCTAAAGGTTTGATGGTCTATTGGATTCTTAGTAGTACGCCATTTTGTCCAGTGTTTATTTCTAGCTAGGATTTTTTGTTTAGTATTGTTAGTAAGCCAAGGGGCTGGTTTGGCTTTGATTCTAATAGAACGAGTTGGCGCGTGATGATCCAGGATGGCTAAGAATGTAGAATTAAAGTATTCCACTGCTTTGTTTAGAGGGAGAGTTTTTAATGGGGTCCAATTACATTGTTAGAGTTCTGCTTGGAAAAGTTGTGGGTTAAAATGCTTTTTTGAGTGTATTGTTCGGAAGGTGTTAGGGAATATTATGCAGGTTTTATGTCTGATAATATATGTTAGAGAGAGTGGTCACTGAGGTCATCTGGAAGGATACCTGTTGTGTAGGTTTGCTGAGGAGTGTTGGTAAGTATCCAATCTAAGGTGGTTGCTTTGTTATTGATTTTATTGGTTCTGGTGGGGGATTCTATAAGTTGAGAAAAGCCATAAAGGTTAATGTGGGTGGTGGGGTTGGTATTTGTACAGGAATTCCAATCAATGTTGAAGTCCCCAAGAATTATGGTTTCTTGAGGGATGTTACTAGAAAGCCAGATGAAAATATACTCTACAGTATTACTATTGTTCCCTGGGGAAGATAGACACAGATGATGTTTATGGCTTTACTTGTATTAAGCTGAAGTTTGGAGAAAATTATTTCTGCACAAGTGTACTGACTTGAAGCTCATTTTTATAGAGGATTGCTACTCCTCCCCCCCTTTTTGGAAGTACGGTCAAATCTGATGATATTATAGCCAGGAGGGGTGATTTTGTTGTCTTTAATGGTGGGTTTTAGCCATGTTTCTGATAAACATAGAATATCAAATGGACGGGCCTGTAAGAGGGCACGAAGTTGAGCAATTTGTAAAAAGATCAGATTTAAAAATAAATCGATCAGATTTAAAAATAAATTCCTTTCCCAGCCCATCATAAAAATATTAGCATAACCTGGGGCCGTCGCTGCCCACATAGCCACACCATTTGATTTCAAACTGAAAAAAATTAATATGTTGAAAAATAACCTAACCTGCTTACTGTTAAAAAGACCTGAAGAACTCAATTCTGTATTCACCATTTCCAGCCCTTCCTCATTAGGTATCACTGTATAGAAGGATGCAACATCTGCCTTAACCAACCACATAGTATCTTCCATCACCACCTTTTTTTATAAATCTTCTAAACTCAAAAGAAGCTTTCACAAAAGATCTACCTTGAGAAACTAACCCTTGCAAGAATTTATCATCATAAATAGCCAAAGTCTCTCAGTCTTATTACCCCGCCGGCTACTATTTGCCTAAACTCTGGTTCATCGAAATTGTTACTGATCCTAAAAAAAAAACTCCGCAATATCTTGATCTGTAAGCCCATCCAAAAACCATTGTTTTATGCAAGAATCAACTACATTGTATGGCCTTTTTTACTTTGAATCAAGTCACTTTTTCATAATATTTTTCATTCGTAGGAACTTTTTTAAGCTGTTCAACATAATAAGTTGCATCCATGACCACTATTGCACTTCCTTTATCAGCTTTGATAATGTACAAATCCTTATTTTTCAAATCTAATAGGGCTTCTTTTTCTTTTTTGGTTAAATTATAAAAAACACATGCACTTTTGTTGCCCAGTAACTGTCTTGCATCATTTTCACAAGTCAATAAAAAAGCTTCCAATTCAGTCTCAGTGGCATGTTAAAAACACCAGGCTTCTTAAAAAATACATTTTTGTCACTTTCTTTGCCATTAACCAAACACATTAAATTCAATTTTCTAACATATTCCCTCAAAGCATTGATAGAAGCAATTGCTGAGGGCACAAAAGTCAACCCTTTACCCAAAACTGATAAATGATCGTAGTTCAAACAGTTTTAGACAAATAATTCATAGCAGTACCTCCAATTATTGGGGGTACCTGTTGTTTACATAAATTCTGTTGTTCTGATCCTTGGTCTGAAAGCGTTCTTGTCTGCAATGTCTTTTCCAAAAACTCTTTCACCTTCGATAATGATTTTGTTGGAGTGGTGCTTGAGCTGCTACCTGCACCCACAATCTTTTTCCTGTCCCCTCATCTTGATACACTTCCACATTTTGAAAACCCAGATTGGGAATTCGTTGATATGAAACATTATTCATATAACCCCCTTGCCTCTTGCCTTTGAAATGCCTCTGCACATTCCTTGTTTCCTGGGCTTCTGACTCCCCTTCAGAACTAATTCTCATTCTTTGCACTGACCTGTTCCTTCCATTCCAACAGACTCCTCATTAGCAATGACATCCCTTCCATTGTGTGCAGCATCTGTTGACTCATTTTATGGAAGAACTCTGTACTGTATCTTTCTTATTCAGTACAAAATTCAAACCTTCCTCATAGTCTTTCTTATCCCTCAAATATTTTTTCAACTTCTATTTTTTCTGGTCTTCTCTAAGATCTTCTCCAGTTTAACCTCAAAGTTATCACTTAAGGTTAAGCTTTTTTTAAATGATTAAAGCTGGTGACTACAATGTTACTTAAAAGTGATAAAGTCCATTTATGAGCTCCTAGCAATAAACGCACATAGTGTAACCCTGTGCTTTCATTCACTGCCTGCCATGCATTAGTCAGCTCCTTAGAAAGCTTATCAACAGCTGGCAGTCATAACACCGTTAGTCTTCTCGGGACCCTATTCACAGTCAAACAAGCTTCAAAAAAATCACATACTATTGTAGTTTTGTTAAACTTCAACAAGTTCTTTTCCAACACTGTAAACTCTGCTACTACGCTCAGAGCATTTGGAACACCACCATTATTCACTTCCGCTTCACTCAAAAAAGGATTTGCTGGCCCTTTTAAACAGTCATGGAGCAAACAGTCTGGTAGCTCAGGCTCTGCTACATTGCTCACAGTTCTTTTTGGCAAAGCCCCCAATAGTACTCCTCCAGGCAAGGCAGGTACATTCTTAAATGGCAGTATCCTGTCTGGCTGTGCTAAAACCTTCTCCACCAGTCCATTGCTGTTGTATAACGATGAATCCTCTGGTGTATTGTGCAGCCAGAAGGGAACTGCCAAAAAACTGGAACTTGTGTTCAGCTGGGAAGCAGAATCCAAGTTCAAAAAGGCCATAACAACATAAAATAACCCTCCAAAAGCCTAAAAACATCTCACTTTAGCCACAACTACACTAAAATAATAAAAACGAATGTCTTAAACTAAGTAAAATGAAAAAACATTGTATGTACTGTAAAATACATATACATGAACAAAACACAGCAACTGATAATCACTTTCGTTCCTTACTTGGAACTTCATCAGACCAAGTTGCATTAAACATGCACTTTAAATCTACTACTCAACAATCACATGACCATTTTTGCCTTAGTGAATTAACCTTTCCTTTTCAGAACAATCTTAAAATTTCCCCTATCATTTACTCCAGGGTACATGCAAGCATTTAATCTTACTTGACAGCAATATTCTTTCCAATCCAATTCCTCTTCGGCATCCAGTCTAAAATCATAATCTCAAACTTGATCTATAACTGAAAACTTCAGTAATAAATGTGAAGTTGTTCCATCTCGCCTTCATTCTCACTGATGGGTTCGGAGCCGATCTTCTGCTCCGACTCAGCCAGATGCTAAAGCTTGAGATCTTCAAACAGCTTGTGGCCTACTCCCTATCCCATGATGCAGTAGTGCTTCCCTCAGATCCCGTTTGCCGTTGCAACAGATCGGGTGTCCATCAAACAGCTCTGGCCAGTATTGAGAAAACATTTTGATATTTTTCTACATCTAAAAAAATCTTTTCTTTGTGTTTTAGTGTTAAGTTATTAGATTAGACTTGGGTTCTTGAGACACTGTCTTTTTGATAGTTATAGTTAGTTTTGAGTGCATTTTTCTCTGTTTTTTGAGGCTGTTTATTTCTAGGCCTATTTATATATCTTGAAACTTTTTGTTACAATAGCCTTGCTCCCTATCCTTTCTACTTTAACTAGTAAGCCTGTTTTTTTTTTTTTATTAGGGCATTAGTAGTTCTATTTATACTGTTAGGTGAACTTGTATTTTATTTAACTCTGTGGTTTTGTTAGGGTTGTATAATTGTTCTTCAATAGCTTTGTGTGCGTGTGTTTTCCTAGGTACTATAGCAGTTGTTCTAGTTTAGTATTAGACCGTCTTTTATTGGGGCTCTATTTTGCAATATATTGTTGTTATAGACTGTGTGTTATACATTTACATTTGATTGTAGAGCTCAAACATTTTCTTCTTTGGGGCTATTACTGCTATTAGTGATTTATCATGTCTGAAAAGGCTAAAACTGAGTTCAAGAAATGTCTGAAATGTGGACAGATGTCTGTCACAGATGGGCACACAAACTGTGTTTATTGTTTAGGTGAGCTTCACCTTCAGGAACATTGTGCCATCTGTCACTCTTTTAGCTCTCGCATTCTTCATGAACGCAAGAGTAAATTAATGGCAAGGGGTCTATTGAAATGTTCCTTTCAAGAAGCCTTAGAAAAGGAAAAACCCATGAAGTCTTCGAAAACCTTATCTACCAGTTTGTCTTTGGAGTCAGGGCCAAAAAAATCAACTTCTAAATCTAATAAGACTGCCACCTCGGCTCCTAAGCTTACGGAGCTGGAGGTAATTGTCAACAGGAGCCGGTCCCCAGCATTGGAGCCAGTATCTCTCACTTTAAAATCTCCGATTTTGCAGTCAGAGACCTTATCTATTGCTTCCCGGTTATCAAGACTATCAGATAAGGATGTGGATTGAGTGGTGCAGAGACTTTTGCAGTCACAGGCGCTAGGAAACATTTTCAGGTTCGACCCCGAGGGCTTCGGAACAGACTCAGACCTAACCCATTTTTTTCAGTTCCTCCTCCTGATTCGACCCGAAGTTTCGGAGCCGGAGTATTCGGAACCAATGATTGTAGAACCGCCGGAGCCAACACCCCTGGTGGTTTTCGTTCCGATTACTCTGACCTCTTTGGTACCTACCTTAGAGTCTAGGAGCCAACACTCGCCGGTCGGGTCCAGAGAGGATAGCCGTACCGATCTTTCGGTGTTGACTCTGCCTCTCAGGCCCTCTGTGCAGATGAGCTCGGCACCTACCTCAGGCTCGGAGCCCACGGCGTTGGCGCCCCAGAGACTGCTTGTTTCTATAGATCCAGGCATCTCTTCAGATCGGAGCCGTGGGGCTTTTGATGCTATGAGGAGAGTGTTATCCACTTGGGCACCCACGTCAGAAGCTTCCTCTGAGGAGGTTCCCAGGAAGAGAATTTGCAAGAGGAATCCTCTGGATTCCCCACAGGAATCCATCATGTCAGATACGGACTTAGATGAGTCAGAAGGGTCCCCACGGTCCCCCTCTGAAGATATCTCTTTTGGTGATATCTTAGAAATCCTAAAACGAAGGGGTGGCTGGAATCCCCTTAAACCTACTGATGATGAGTCCGTACTCTGGAAGACTTACGGGTCTCATCCCTCCACCTCTTGGGTGATTCCGCCTTTTGATGAGTTGATGGACCCTCTCTCTCGAAAGGCATGGGAACCCCCGGATACCACAGAACCGGTCCCTCAGAGGCCTAATAAATTTATAACGTCACCTCAGGACAAGGCTTTCCTTACCAAAGGAGTACCCATTGATGCTATGGTGGTGGCGGCAACCACTAAATAGGAGTTATCGGATACCTCCACATCTGTTTATCCCCCTAATAGAGATTCTAGGATCATAGATACAGAAAGCGCACTTTTAGTTCAGTGGCCTTTACTCTTTGATCCCTGAACTATCTCACACATTTTACCAGACTACACAGAGATCTCCTTAAGGAGTTGGGAGATGCTCTGCAGGGTGCGGTAGCTGCAGGGGTCTCAGAAAAGGTAACCTCCCAGCTTGCTACCCAGATTTCATATGCAGCTGATGGAATGAGTAGGGCAACAGGTACAGGAATTGCTCTTAGGAGACACTCCTGGATGGGCTTATGTTCCTTTGTGGAGCCCTACAAGACATCCTTTGTAAACAACCCCTTTGATGGTTCATCACTTTTTGGACCGAAAGTGAAGGAAACACTTACCAGGTGTGAGCAAGATGAAAAGACTCTGTCTGCCATAGGAGTCTTTTACCACCCCTACCAGACCTTATCCTAAAGGTCGGACGAGTGGGAAAAGCCCATGGAGCTTTCTTTGACACACGTGGTGACACCCTCTCTAGAGTTGAGGAGGGGGTGAATAATGGGAGACCCCATCTATGCGGCAGAGGAGGCCCACAAAATCAGGGTGACAGGGATCAGTTTTTTTGGAAAGCCTTACCAGCACTTCTGAAAGGAGGCCCATCTGTCTGTCTCTGGAGGCAGTCAGGGGACGCTTATCTTTGTACCCAGACACCTGGGTAAAAATCACAAAAGATTGTTTGGTACAAAGCATAATATCCAGAGGATATACCATTCCTTTTACTACCCCTCCATCCCGTGAAAAAATTCCAGACGTTCCACCCATCACAGGGAACAGGCAACCATAGAGATTACAAGGTTGCTGGAAGAGAGTCATCCAACCAGTCCCAGCAGATCAGAGAGGATCTGGAACTTACTCAAGGTTTTTTTAGTTCCAAAGAAAACAGGGAACTGGAGACCAATTTTGGATCTCAGCAGATTGAACAAATCTGTCAAAAAAACAAAGTTTCTGATGGCCATGCTACAGTCTGTACTTCCTTTTCTAGGAAAAGATGATTGGATGTGCTCAATAGATCTCCAGGATGCGTACTACCATATAAAGATGGCCAGACCATCCAGGGATCATCTGCGCTTTTGGCTGGGAGCCAGTCACTTTCAGTTTTGAGATGTGCCCTTTGGTCTCACTACAGCCCCCAGAGTGTTCACCAAATGCATGGCAGTAGTCACGGCTCACCTGAGATGGTTAGGATTCCAGGTGTTTCCATATTTAGATTTTTATTTTATTTTATTTATTTTATTTTATTTTTGTTAACCGGGAAAGTCCGACTGGACACAGGTCCATTTTCAGCGGAGGCCCGGGGAGAAAAGCTCCATGATACAATACAATATTAGATGAAAACAGTACAAAGCAATTCTTAACATTTATAAGTAGTACAGAGGACCATTTACATGGCATGTGATAACTAGAAGAATATACAGTCAGCACTCTAGTAGAATATACAAGTGGTACAAATAATACAAATATATATAAATATTTTTTTTTTTTTTTTTCCCTTCAAAATATTAGTAGATTTAAGTTGTAATACATTTATGCTTTAGTATAACTGAGAAGTAAATAAATGCCCATAGTGGCATAAAATAGGGTAAAGGTATAGGTAGGATGAGAGTAAGATAATCTCTGTTAGGTATTGTGTTAGTCTAGAAACAGATTAGAGTGTTTTTCAGGTAAGGGATATGGTACAGAATAGTACAAGTTTTGGAATGTTTACTGCTTATAGATTGATGAAATGTTAGGATGAATCTGTGGGATAGCAGTAGAGCTCAGTAAAGGAAAATGTTGTAGTGTAGCATAGTCCATGCAACTGGAGCATAGATGTTGCTACCCTGGGGTATAACAAGAGCAGAGCCAGATGTTAGAATAGTAGGATTTCAAGAGGTGTTTGAAATGGGTGCAAGAAGTAGTGCTGGTTATATTGTTTGGGAGTGAGTTCCAGGTTTGTGCTGTTGTGCAGGCAAAGAGAGATTTACCTGCTTCATTTTTATGTCTAATTACTTGAATGAGATTTTGGTTGCTAGATCTCAGGGCTCTAGTGGTGGTGTAGGGCTTAATTAGTTGTTGGAGGGCAGGTGTTTTTCAGGGTAGTAGTAGAGTTTATGTGCAACTATGGCTTGATTGAGTCTAAGTAGCTGAGGAAGTTCCAGCCACTTGAGTTGCATTAGGGAAAGACAGTGATGGGATCTATTTGAGGAGTCTGTTGCAAATTTGGCAATTTTGTTGTAGCATGATTCCATTTTGTGAAGTTCGGTCCGGTGAAGGTTAGTTAAGATAGGGGAAGCATAGAGAAGGATAGAGAGGAGGTGGCTTCTTGCAATAGTGGCTTTGGTCTGAATAGTCATGAACTTTTTATTTCTATAGAGTAGACCCAGTTTTCGGTTGACCTTTTTGATGGTTTGTGCTATATGGATATCATACTTTAGGTGGTTATCAATGTCAACTCCTAGTAGTTTGGTGTGGTTGGTTGGTGTGATTTGAATATTGTTTTTGGAGTTTATAGTGAGGTTATAGTCAGAGTTGGATGATCTGCCAGGGGTGAATAGTATTAGTTTGGTTTTCTTTGGGTTGAGAAGAAGTTGTATTTTAGTAAACCAGGTTTCTGCTAGGGTAAAGTTGTATTGAGTGATGGTGTGTAGTTCCTTAATGCTGGTGGCAACACAGGTTATGGTGGTGTCATCAGCATATTGAACTACTGTAGCAGTGGGTAGTGAAGAAGAAATGTCGTTAGTGAAGAGGGAGAATAGCAGTGGACCAAGGATTGATCCCTGAGGGACTCCTATGGAAACTGGTAAGAGGGGGGACAGCTTTTCTTGCCAGAGAACTGCTTGTTGGCGTTCTGATAAATAGCTGCTGAACCAGAGTATGGTGGAGGGGCAAATATTGAGACTAGATAGAGTACTGAGGAGCAGATTGTGGTTAACCATGTCAAAGGCTTTTGATAAGTCGAGGAAGATGGAAGATACGAAAAGACCTTGGTTTCTAAAGTGATTGACTGTATTGGTATAGGATAGAAGGGCAGTGGTTGTGCTGTGGGAGGGTCTGAAGCCATGTTGGGAGTTGGATAGTAGTTTATTTTGTTGAAGATATTGCATTAGTTGCAAGTGGACAACTCTTTCTAGAATTTTTGATAAGGGTGATAGTATGGCAATTGGACGATAGTTGGTTAGCTCTAAGGAGTTGCCACCTTTATGCAGAGGGACAATATGGGAGATTTTCCAGTGGGTGGGAACTTTGTGTTCTGAGATTGATCTATTAATAAGAATTGACACTGGGTAGGATATGGTGGCTGCTGCTATCTGAAGGAAATCAGCAGGGAGTTTATCAGCAGCTAGTGTAGTTGGTTTTAGCTTCCTAAGGAGGTTTGCAACCATTTTAGTGGACACTGGTTGTAGGAAAAGGTAGAGAAATTATTTTTTGTATGATTGTTATATGCGGTAGAAGATTGCATAGGGGTGTCATTATTTTTCTGGGTATTGGCTAGATTTTGAACTGTTTCTGTAAAGAATTTATTAAATTGAGTGGGAATATCATTTTGGTTGTTTGGCAGTACAGGGGTGGGAGTGGATGCTTTTCCAGGGTGAAGTAGTCTATTAATGGAGGTCCAGAATTTATGTGGGTTATGGCTATATTTATCCTGTAGGTTTTTGTAATAGTTAGACTTGTCTAGTTTAGTTAGTCTCTTGGCTATATTATGTAGTTCTGTATACTTTGACCTTAGGATAGTGTTAGAATCTTTGTGGGAAGCTATCCAGAGTTTGTCCCTTTCTTTCATTATCTTTTTTGTCTCTTTGGTGAGCCATGGGGCTTGGTGGGTTTTTGTCCTGATGGATCTAGTAGGGGCATGATGGTCTAGGATATGTAGGAAGGTAGAGTTAAAGTATTGTACAGCTTCGTTGAGAGGTAGTTGTTTAAGAGGGAGCCAGTTGCAGCAATTTAGTGCTTTATTAAAGTCATTGGCTCTGAAGCTTTTTTTATTACGTATTATTTTTAGTAGAGGTAGGTTGGGTAGGTGTTGGGTCTTGCTCCTTATTAGGTAGGTGGGTTGATGATCACTTAGACTGTCTTAGATGACTGAGATGACTTAGATGACTGGCTTCTCACCGCCACCACCAAGCATCAACTCATACAAGCAAGGGAGACTACCTTAGATCTTTGCAGTCGGTTGGGGATTTCTGTAAACTCGGACAAATCTGCTTTACAGCCATCCAGATGTACCATCTTTATAGAAGCAGATGTCAACACAGTTTCCATGACCATAAAACTTCCAATGGAAAGTAGTAAACCTTCGACAGCAAGTTCTGGACCTCATCCCCAGAGAGCCCCAGTTTCAGTAGTACTCAAATTACTAGGGACCATGGCTGCAGCCATCATTACCATTCCATTAGGCCAAATTCATATGTGGATACTACAATGACTGGTTTTCACACAATGGTCTTATCAGGAACTGCCAGTGTGTCACCACATTATGATAACAGTCATGCAAAAGGGATCTTCTTTGGTGGCTGACCTCAAGTGAGAATAGGACGTCCCTTTGTTCTTCTAACCCCGGTTGCCACTGTGACCAGGATGCCTCCCTGATGGGGGGGGGGGGGGTTTTCAGGGAATGACAACCCAAGGGACATGGGAGAATCATGAGGCTCATCTGCATATCAATGTCCTAGAGATGAGAGCAGTACTTCTAGCGTTGCAGTCCTTCCTTCCAAAACTTTCTACCTCTAGGGACTATTGCAATACAAACAACATGTTAGTGGTCTGGTACATAAACAGGGAGGAACCAGGGCCATACCCCTTATGTCGAGAGGCCTTGAGAGTATGGCAGTGGGCAATATCCACCCAGTGCTTTCTGATAGCGGTGTACATTCCGGGGAGGTCCAATGTGATAGCGGACAAGTTAAGCAGAGCAATACTGTCTCCTCACAAGTGGTTCCTGAAAGAAGTAGCAGCAGAAAGGATATTCCACAGATGGGGCCAGCCTTGCTGCAACCTCTTTGCAATCCCCCACCAACACCAAATGCAGCAACTTCTTTGCCCTGATCCCCAACTTGGGAGATCCCCCAAGGGATGCACTTGTATACAGTTGGCCCTCAGGACTTCTGTATGCCTTTCCCCCATTTCCTCTGATACCCAAATTCCTACAGAAAGCCAGCACTGTGGGAAGGACCATTATTTTAATAGCCCCTTACTGGCCTCGTCAAATTTGGTTCCCTTTTCTGCAGCCTCATTTACTTGGAAGAACCATGGATTCTGGACCCAGTTCCCAGATCTGATGGATTCATCAGGGGTTCTTCATCCTGCAATTCATACCCTAAAATTGACAGCTTCGCTGCTGCAGTTCCGCGAATAGCCAGGTTCCACAATTTATCACCTGCAGCACAGAACATCCTAATTTCTTCTCATAAATCTTCTACTAGGAAACTATACCTTAGCAAGTGGAAAAGATTTTCCATGTGGGCGTCAAATAATAATGTTGACCCATATATGGCTTCGATTTCTTCAATTCTAGTTTCTGACTAAACTGTTTCATGAAGGAGCAGCTGCAGCAACCCTTAGAGTTCAATTGGCAGCAATCTCTAATTTTCATATTGGTGATCAACAGACTCTCATCATGTCACACAGACTTTCTGAAGCATTTCTTAAGGGTACTATTCACTTGAGACCACCTATTAGAACCCCCATCTGCTCCATGGAATCTAAACTTTGTGCTCTCACTGATCATTTTACCCCCCTTTGAAACCTGCATCATCCTGCGATTTGAAATACCTATCATGAAAAAGAATTTTCCTAGTAACTATTACTTCCGCTCAAAAATTTCACAAATACTTGCCTTGTCCATCAAAGCCCCATACTTGATTTTTCATAACAACAGAGTAACACTGAGAACAAATCCTTCATTACTATCTAAGGTTTGATCGGAAACAAATTTCAACCAGACTATAGAATTACCTGTGTTTTTTCCCAGATATACAAACAAAATGGAACACATGTTGCACAAACTCAATGTCCATAGGCAACTTCGATTCTATTTAGACAGGACTAAGGACTTCAGAAAGTCTGATCAACTTTTTGTCCCCTTTACAGATTCAAAGAAGGGTACTCCTGTGTTAAATCACAACCAAGAACTCTGTCTTCTGGGTGAAGTGCCTTAGCGATAAAAAATGAATCCGAAGTAAATCCAAAGGAACACCATAGGCTACCGATACAATTATCAGACTGGCTGATAAAGGTGGAGCCGTAGTCATATTAGATAGGATATATTATGAAGCTAAAATAAATGAAATGTTTAATGATGTCACCACTTATCAGGAACTGAATACCAATCAGTTAAATTGATTAGGGATGTACATGGAGAAATTGCATTACTTGTTTATGTCTAACATTATAAGTAATGAACTTTATAATTATTTTTTGATAGGAACACTTTTAGTCCCTACTTTTAGGGGGTTACCTAAAGTGCATAAGGACATTATGAATCCACCAATGAGGCCCATTGTAGAGGCTGGTTATCTGAGACATTGTCTATTTATGTAGAAAAATGTTTGAGACCAGTAGTGGATAAACACTGTGACTATTATAAAAGATGCACAACATTTTCTTGAGTCTTTTTCTAGTTATGTATACACTGATAACAGTGTTTTTGATTGTTACTTAGTTACGTTGGATGTCGCATCTTTATTTACCAATATTCCCAACAGCACAGGTTTGGAGTATGTGAGGCTGTTTTTGATAAGCAAAGGGATCCCCAGAGAAGAGATTATGAGAATCATGATGGTATTAGATATAATACTTAATCGCAATGTTTTTACTTATGGGAATAAGCATTATTTACAAGTTAATGGAGTGGCAATGGGGACGCCCTGTGCTAACTCATACGCAAACATTGTTATGGCTTATTGGGAGCATACTTACGTAATTAATAACAATTTGTTTAGTGATAACATCAGATACTACAAACGGTTTGTGGATGATGTTTTTTTAATATGGAAAGGGAATCTAGAGACATTAAATGATTTTGTTGAATACATGAATGGCACTACTAGGTTTCTAAATTTTATGGCCAACTGATCTAGAAAAGAGAGAGATTTTCTTGATGTCTTGATACTTATAGGTACATATGAGATTCAAACACAATTATATAGAAAGACCTGTAGAAAGAATACATTATTTCACAGAAATAGCATGCACCCCCCATGTATATCGTAATATAGTGAAAGGCCAAGGACTAAGGGTATCCAGGCTAACTAGTCATGATCTGACTTTTGAAAGGACTATAGATAACCTTAAAAATGAATTTAGAGATGGAGGTTATAATGGTAGAGAAAGTGCAGAGGTACTAGATGCCTTAGCCACATGTAGACATGACAGAGGTGTAGACCCTTCTTTAAACAGGGCAGATACCATTCGCATAAAAACTATACTGGCAAACAGACCCACAGGCTCACTATTCCCTACACCGATAATAATAAGAGGATAAATGAGATAATTAGAAGGCACTGGAATATACTGACAGTGGACTAAACAGTCTTACAAATAGCTGGGGAGCAACGTAAATACTCCTACAGGCATACCAAATCCCTTAAGAGAATGCTTTGTTATGAAAAAAAACATCACTGACACAGTGAAGTCAGATAGGCCAAGGCACTTTTGCCTGCCGTAGTTGCAACCAATGTGCCTTTATGGTGAATGCTAATACTTTTTAAACATCCAGATACAGGGAAGATGTATACCTTTAAACATTATGCGGACTGTAAATCTAGAAATTTAGTATACCTGGCCCTATGTTCTAAATGTACCTCTTTCTATAAGGGAAGACTAGTGGGACTTAAGGGGGAGAGCTAGAGAACACGTGTATGCCATATGTAGAGAAGACTATCGTAATGCCCTAGTGAGACACATTATAAGCCAAGATTTAACCCACAGGTTTAGCTTTTTATCCATATAACTTATTAAAAACTAATGCTAGGCTAGGAAACATTAAGAATCGTACTGAAAAGGAAGAGAAAAAATGGATCTTGAGGTATCAGGCAGATAAGGGGCATGGCCTGAATGAAAAAATGAGTTTGAAACCCTTTTTAAAGGATAGGCCAGTAAATCGCTAATGGTTGATATTCTATACTTTCTCTACATATATTTAAGAGCATGCTTTTTATTAGGGGTGGGTACACCAGATGCAAATGTTATTCAATTAAGTCTTTAGTAAGTCTTTTATGGTAGTTGTTATATATACATCTATCTTGCTGCACATTATTTCATTACCTGCATATATAAAGTTTGTATATTCATACAAAAAGTGAATATGTTCCGTATTTGTGGGTAAATATACATACTTAGATATGTCTATAGGATACTTTTGCAACACTGTTTTGAACATTTTCTGAACAATTTTAACACATTGCTATACTGTCATCTAGTGCTTTTTATCCTGACAACTGCTTTTTAGATAGATGCGTATTTATAGTGTTTTTAAGTACATATCAAATGTTTTGTCATATGTTTGTATATATTGTTTTTAAAGTAATGTAGTTTAATATGTCTTATGGATACATATATGACATTTAGGAACATGTTTTTCTATTGGGGTAGATGCACTAAGATGTGAATGTTATTTAATGTAGTTTTTAAGTAAGTCTTCTAGGATAGTTGTTTCTGTATATATCTAGCTTGGCCATACATTATTTCATTACCAGCATATATAAAGTTTGTACATCAAGTGATTTAAGTTCCTCATTTTTGGGTAGATGTACACAGTTTTGATATGTCTATAGGATGCCTTTGCAACACTGTTTCAAACAGCAGTTTTAACACATTTTTTCTATCGTCATACTGCCATCTAGTGTTTTATCGTGATTACTGTTTTTAGATACATGCATATTTATATATTGTAGTGTTTTTAATACATATTAAATGTTTTGTGTTATATGTTCACATATTTTTAAAGCGATGTAGTACAATATATTTATTAGAATATGAATAGGTATATTTGTGATAAGTAGTTGTTTTAAGCACCACCAGAAATCTTTTATTCTGGTAAGGTATTATTTACATTTATTTATTACACGTTCTGTCATTAGTCATTTGGCCTAATTAACAGTTATTTAAATGGCAAGTTTGTTTTTTTATTCATTGAGTCTGAAGAAGCGTTCTGTGCAACTCGAAAGCGCTCACTGTTAGATCTGGTTCTACAATTAAAGAATTTGTTTGTACCCTAGCCTATGGTGTGCCTTTGGATTTACTTCTGACTCCTGTGGCAAAAAACACTTTGTCAAAATGGTTGTCAGATTGTATTTCTTTCACATACAACTACACAAATAACATTAAATCATAAAGTCAAGACTCAACTCAACCAGGGCAGTTTCCACATCTTCTTTCTTTCTGGCATGGCTGCCTATAGATACCATTTATGCAGCAGCCACATGGTCCTCACCTCATACCTATATCACTCATTACAAATTGGATAAGACCTCCAGGGACAGGGCCTCCTTTGGTTCTGTGGTTCTGAGGAATATACTTCCATGAGCCACCCAAGGAGATGGTGCTTGTGACGCTGATCCATCAGTGAGAATGAAGGCGAGATAGAACAACTTCACATAACGTAGTTATGTACTCACCATAATGTTCCATGTGAGTTGTTCATCTTGCCTTCATTCTTACGTCCCACCCACCAACCCCCTACCCTTAAAGTCTTGAAGGTCGGGAAGTTCAAACAAGTCTCGGTGATACTTTGTCCTTATTTTCAGTATTCTTATTTCAAGGCCTATATACTTTAGTTATCAATATGATTGGGCAAACAAGATCTGAGAGAAGCACTATTGCATCATGGGATAGGGAGTAGGCCACGAGCTGTTTGAAGACCTCGAGCTTTAGCATCTGGCCGAGTCGGAGCTGAGGATTAGCTCCAAACCCATCTTTGAGAATGAAGGCAAGATGAACAACTCACATGGAATGTTATGGTGAGTACATAGCTTCTTTTTTGTTCTCTTCATTGCAATGCTGCTGATTAACATGTTTTGCTAATGCATTACTTAAATCAATTATTTCTATTGCTCGTACATGTTCATAAGCCCTCATATAAAAGTCTGTAATAGTTCTGCCAACATAAAATCCAGGACATAGCTCATGTAATGCAGTATATACACCATATTTAGATTTACAGTTGTACATATTGAATAATTTTATTTCATAGTTGGGACCGAAGCAAATGACTTTGAGCAGAGCAATGGCCTTTTCCAGTGATTATAAATATACAAGTTCCACCATGAACTCTCAGAAAAAGATTAAAACAATAACCCTATTCAAATGTAACATGGACCAATGTATTAGACATCGCAAATTTCTCCTTTGTTTGGCATCTGTGACCCTAATGGACAGGTATAGTCTGTGAATGCTTGATGTGTATAAACCTATATCGTAACCATACAATTTCTTGTGGTATTGACACTCACATCAGCACTGTTTGGTAAATTTGGGGTAAGCTTGGCTAGGCTTAAAATGGCTCTTGGCTGATAACCTAGTAACTGCTTAAGAATCTATAAAATGCAAATGTGATGAAACTTTCTTTAAATCTAACACTGAAGTCACATGCTAAATTTGCTAACAATGCCAGTCCTATCCCCAGCTGTTTGTATAGGGTAGAAATGAGAAAATACATTGGATCACCACATTTTATTTTATATTAATTTATTTTATATGTGCCTGACTTTTTTGACAATTTCATTGCAGACTATGTTTCAGCAGCTGCTGATGCTGACACTTTTGAATCTGTTCTGGCTCAAAAATAATCACAACTAACTCCCATACACCACAATAATAATTGTTATTCTCTCACCCTATCCACAGTCCAATCATGATTACAGTCAGTGAAATGCCTTTAACTCCCAAAAATCACTACCAACTACGTTTCCAACAAGTTCAATAACCACTGCATGGCTATGTATAGCTTGTCATATTTGGAATGTATAATGTAATGTCCTACCCAATGATGTTCTTACTTTGAGTGTGTGCAATTTGCTGTCATTTAATTGGAATGTTCGTTTTACCTGTAAGGAAAGTTGATTCAGAATCTGTAAGATGTTGTGAATGCATGTACTTAGAGCTTTTCTCCCCGGGCCTCTCAGTTATCAAATGTAAAATAAATAAAATAAAATGTGTAAATAAGTAGTTGATCTCCATTTAAAGGGAAAATGCAGAGAGGGTAAGATGTACCATAATCAAGATATGACTGCAGGGTTCAAGAAGTTAATACATGCAAAGTATTGAATTGTGCTTCTAATGTACATGATATTGTAAATAATACACCCAGTTACCCATTGTCTGGTGTGTTGAGAATGCTTTTCTTAATAAACACACAAGCTTTGTGCCACCTTCTTATGTGTCAGAGGATTAAATTAACTGGCATTAAGGCTTTTTGCTGAAAACTGAATTTAAAGCGTCTTTTTTTAAGATGCAGACTTCACTGTGTGAAGTGAATTGCAACTTCATAACTTTAGGTTTAGAAAGTCATTCTTTTCAAACCTCAGTGACATCATTTGAAAAGGGAACATTAAAAGACATTCACAGGAAATTTTTTTTTAGAAATACCAAATGCAGTTTAACAAGTAATGGCTACAAGACATCAATGGAATTAAAAGGTAATAGAAGTATAGTGATGTAATGTGATCCTATCTCGCCTACATTCTGTACTGATGGGTTCGGAGCCGATCCTCGGCTCTGACTCGGCACGCTATACTATAGAACGAAGTCTCTTGGCTGAGCTATCCCACATCCCAGGATGCACCACCACTGCTTCCCCAGATCTCGTTTGCCGCTTTACAGCAAAGACGTGGTCTTGGACTTGGCTGAGCTAAGTGCTTATTTCTTAAAAAATTTCTGTCAGGAATTTTTGGCTAATCTACCCAAAAGCTGTTTTAACAGCTATCGTTGTTGTGTGACTTGAGATTGAGTTATTTTTGTGGTAAAAATTGTCTTTAATTTGAGGGAAAGGATCCCGTTTAAGTTAGAGGGGCCTTGCCCTCGCCCGTGGTTGAAACTACTTTGTGTGAGTCTTGTTGTGGTATTGTAGTCTAGTTTGGTCAAGTAATCCCGTTTTTTGTTAGAGGGGTCTTGTCCTCAGTTAACGTTTTTCATTAAGCAAAATTTGGTTAAGGATTTTCTGTGTGATAGTGATTGTGTGTCAACATGTCGAAAGAGCACAGACCTTCTGGGTTCAAAAAATGCTCTAAATGCAGTTACAAAATGTCCATAACGGACGATAACTCTTTGTGTGTTTATTGTTTAGGCCCCAAACATCTTCTGGAGTCATGCAGCGTTTGTCACGCTTTTTCCTCCCGGGTCCTCCAAGAGAGGAAAAACAAATTGATTTTAAAAGGGCTTATTACCCCTTCTTTTGAGGAGGCTTTATCTTCTTCCTCTTCACCTTCTAAGAAAAAGAAATCGTCGGCTCCGACCAGCCCGTCGGAACCAGCTACAAAGAAATCTCGGCAGGCTTCTCCATCGGCTCCACGGACTTCGGAGCCGAGGGCGGAACGGTCTGCCTCGATGCCTCCAGCCTCGACGACTCTGGCTTCGGAGCCGACGGCTAGAGCTTCGAGAGGCGGGTCACCTTCATCGGCTCCACTGTCTTCGGAGCCGATGAGAGTTGCCCGCTCAGACTCTTCCCCTTTGGCGCCGAAGTCCACTTCGGCTCCGAGGGAAATTGCAATGGTTGTGGAGTCTCCCTTGGCACTGATATTTATCGAGACTATTCGGAGCCGGTCCCCCAGTCCTTCGGAACCGGTGGAGAAGTCGACTCGAAACTCGTTCGGTCTCTTCTCGGTCTTCGAGAATGTCGGATTCGGACGTTGACAGGGTACTACAAAGGCTGTTTCAGTCTCCAGTCTTCCAAAAGTTAGTTTCAGCTCCAGCCCAGTCGGCTCCGGAGCCGGTTGCCCACCCTGTTGTCTTGGTTCCTCCTCCAACAGCCTCGGCACCGTTGGAGTCCGTGCTGGTGGAGCCGGTGGTGAAGGTTTGCAGGTCGGCTCCGACCCTTACTCCAACCCCGCCCTTCGGGTCGGAGTTCGGTACACGGACCTCCTCTGTCGGCCCCGGGGGTGACGCTTCGGGACAGATGTTTTCAGTTCCGAGCCTCCCTCTCGGTGCGTCGGCTGTGGGAGTGCCATCAACTGTTGTGGCCTCGGGGGTCGGACCTTCCCAGGACTCTGGGGGTCCCGCCTTCAGGGCCATAAGGAGTGCTTTGGCCAAATCTTCTAAGGCCACCTCCACCGTCTCACGGGCACCTTCCCTTGGCACGGAGACTGGTTCCTTTGTAGTCCCCCTGTCTCAAGACAGCAGAGCCCTGGGGCCTGAGTTCACCCCCATTGGGGGTTCCCTCCTTCCTGAAGGTCCCTCCGAAGAGTCTTCGGAGGAACCTTCAAGGAAGAGACAGTGTAAGAGGAAGCACGTCGACTCCCCTGACGAGTCTCTCACCTCGGACACCAACCTCGATGATGCGGAGGGGTCCCCCAAGTCATCCTCGGATGATGTCTCCTTTGTGGACATTTTGGAAATCCTGAAGCAACGAGGCGACTAGCAGTCCAAACCCCCTTCCGCTGAGGAGTCGATATTCCTCAAGGCCTTCGGGGCTCAGCCCTCCGCCTCCTGGGTGTCTCCGCCCTTCGATGAGCTTCTGGATGTGATCTCTCGAAGGCCGTGGGAACACCCGGATTCTGTGGAACCGGTGCCAGCTCGCCCCAATAAATTTCTTTCAGCCCCCCCGAAAAGGATTTTCTCTCCAAAGGTGTGGCTGTAGATGCCCTGGTGGTGGCATCCATCCTCCTAATAAAGAGTCCAGGAGCATGGATCGGTATGGGAAGCGCACCCTTACTTCAGCAACCTTTACTTTAAGGTCTCTGAATTATCTGACGCACTTCACCAGACTTCAGAGGGATCTGGTCAAGGAACTTTCAGATACCCTCTCTGGTAACTTACCTGAGCAGTTGGCCCAGACGGTTAGCTCTCAGCTGGCTACCCTATCATCGTTATCGAACTCGTCCATGAGGCTCATTTCATATGCAGCCGAGGGGGCGAGCAGAGCGGCGGGAACAGGTGTTGCTCTACGGAGACAAGCCTGGCTTCGCCTGTGTCATTTTGCGGAAGCCTTCAAGTCTTCCTTTGCCGACGCTCCCTTTGATGGGTCCTCTTTGTTTGGACCCAAGGTAAAGGACACCTTGACTCGCTGTGAACAAGAGGGTAAGACTTTGACTGCCGTAGGGGCACGGTTTTCCACTCCCTTCAGGCCTTATCCCAAGGCTAGAAGAGGGGGGAAAATGTGGTTCCGTAAATCCCAAAAGGCTTACTCTTCACAGCAGGGCGATCCCCCTTCTAGAGGCAGAGGAGGGGGAAATTTTTCAGGAAGACGCCGTCCCAGAGGCGGTGGAGGCCACCACAACACTGGAGACCGCGAGTCCTTTCGTGGCTCCTCAACCTTCCAGCATCCCTAAAGGATTGCCCGACTGTGCAGCTCCGGAGCCAGTCGGGGGTCGTTTTTCGAAGCACCTAAAGGCCTGGGAGAGTATCACTCAGGACCGATGGGTGCTCCGAATCATCGCCGGAGGTTACACCATCCCCTTTTCTTACCCCCCCCTCCATCCCAAAAAATCCCTCCACCCAGTCAACGGGATCTTGCAGCCATTAAAATCTCAAAGCTGCTTCAAAAAGGAGTCATCCAACCGGTCCCCGTAGGCCAGACCGGATTAGGGACTTACTCAAGATTCTTTTTGGTGCCAAAAAAGACCGGGGACTTGAGGCCCATTTTGGATCTCAGCAAGCTAAATCGATCAGTGAAGAAGTCCAAGTTCGGATGGTCACCCTGCAATCCATTCTCCCGCTGCTGGAGAAAGGTGTTTGGATGTGCTCCATAGATCTCAAGGACGCCTATTATCACATCCTGATCAGGCGTCCAGGAGACACTTGCTCTTCAGCCTGGGAGACGGTCATTTCCAGTTCCGTGCACTGCCCTTTGGTCTCACCACAGCCCCCAGGGTGTTCACCAAATGTTTGGCGGTGGTGACTGCTCACCTGAGAAGTCTAGGATTCCAGGTGTTTCCATACCTAGACGACTGGCTCCTAACTGCCACCTCCAGGTGTCTACTCATGCAAAACCTAGCAGCCACTATATCTCTAGGCAACTCCCTAGGAATCACCTTCAATTGGACAAAGTCTGTGTTGCTGCCATCTCAGCGCATTCGGTTTATCGGAGTAGAGATAGACTCAAAGCAAATGCGGGTCTATCTTCCTACAGAGAGGATAGAAACATTACAGTCTCAAGTTCGAGCCTTGCTCCTCAAACGTTGAGCCCCAGCCAGGATGGTCCTACAACTGTTAGGTTCCATGTCGGCCACTGTTCTCCTAGTCCCCTTGACAAGGTTACATATGAGGATTCTCCAGTGGCTCCTGTCAGTCCAGTGGTCTTATCAGGATCTCCCCCTCAGTCACCACAGAGGTTCTGAAGTTTTTAGCTTCTCTGTTCAATCAAGGTTGTTCGGTCTCTACCATCAAGGTTCAATTGGCAGCTATTTCCAATTTTCATGAGAGCATAGAACCACCTTTGATGAGCAACAAGTTGTGTAAAGCCTTCATGAAAGGTGCTGGGCTGCTACGGCCCCCGATATCTCATCCCGCTCCACCGTGGGACCTTAATGTGGTGTTAGGTGCTTTGACCTCTTCCCCCTTTGAACCGGTAGCAACTTGTGACTTAAAATTTCTTTCTTGGAAGACTGCTTTATTAGTTGCAATTACATCCGCCAGGAGAGTTTCGGAACTTCAAGCCCTGTGTGTCAAACCATCATACCTGGTTTTTCACAAGGATAGAGTATCCCTCAGACCGAACCCATCCTTTGTTCCTAAGGTTTGTTCTAGTTTTTGTCTGCAACAGTCATTGGAACTTCCAGTTTTCTTCCCAAAGTTCTCTAACAGAGCGGAATACATCTTTCACACCTTGGATGTTCACAGACAATTGCGCTTCTATTTGGATAGGACACACCAAGCGCGGAAAACAGATCAGTTGTTTGTGTCCTTTTCGGACAATAAATTGGGCAAAGCCGTCACGAAAGTCACTATTGCCAAGTGGATCAGAGACTGTATCAGTCATACTTACTTCATTTCTAATAAAGAGCTTACAACTACAGTGAAAGCTCATTCTACCAGGGCTATGGCTACTTCGGCAGCTTTTCATTCTAAGCTTGCCATTAGTGACATTTGTGCTGCGGCTACGTGGTCTTCTCCTCACACCTTCATTTCTCATTACAAATTGGACGTGGCATCTCGGGGGCGAGCTTCCTTCGGTTCCACAGTTCTCAGGAGTGTTTTCCAGTGAGCCACCCAGGATTTAGGTGCTAGGGACGCTGTCCCATCAGTACAGAATGTAGGCGAGATAGGATCACATAACATCTTTTAGTTATGTACTTACCATAACTTTAGATGTATGGGATCCATCTCGCCTACATTCCTAATAACCCACCCTCCTTCCCCCTGCCTTGGAGATCAGAAGAGACCGGACGGTTCGAGTTCAGCTGTTTCATCTTGAAACACCTGGCAATATTATATCAACAGTCTATGTGTGTGTGCATGTGTGCGGACAAACAAGATCTGGGGAAGCAGTGGTGGTGCATCCTGGGATGTGGGATAGCTCAGCCAATAAGAGACTTCGTTCTATAGTATAGCGTGCCGAGTCGGAGCCGAGGATCGGCTCCGAACCCATCAGTACAGAATGTAGGCGAGATGGATCCCATACATCTAAAGTTATGGTAAGTACATAACTAAAAGTTATCACAGCTTGGATATAAGGAGATGTTATACAAATTAGTTTGGGACCCTATACCAAAACTGAAAAGTGAGACATATATTTCTGAAATGTGTTTGTGATGATGAGGTTACTAATATGAGAATTGATCAGCAAACTAAATGTGGCTAACCCTAGTCATAATATTTTTATTTTTTGTCAAAATGCATAAAAAACAACCAACCCGCCCTGAAGATCTAAAGTATCAGGTAAAAGGTTCCTATGAGAACCCTGTTCTGATGTTTTGGGGTTATGTCTGTCTCCTTTACTTAGTTTTGCAAGATCTTGAATAAAAGATTAAACATTTTTTGTTTAAAGCTTATGGAAGACATTTAGTTAGACAGATTGGTATGTCTGCATATTAGATGTCAAGTCACTGTACAACTAGCATTTCCCGTAGTGTAGGAATAGAAGCACTGTTATTGGTTAGAAGAAGCTAATGTATGATGCTTTACGTTACTGTATTATCTTTTTGACCTTATAAATATATATAAAATGTTTTACTTTGATAACTGTAGTGTTGGTGGCATAACAGGTAGCACGTTCGCATATGGTGCAGAAGGCTGTGAGTACAATACCAAGTAGATGGATTGCTGACACTGCAGCACAGCATAAGAGGGTGTGCAGCATTCCTGAGTTTGCCATTCTTCGCATGAGATGTTAAACTGAGGCCCTGTCTGCTTTAGTTGATAGTAGCTTAGGTGAATGTAAAATATCCCATGGCACCTATTGAAAAGAGTATAGAGGTCCTTTATTTGTATACAAAAATAGCTCTTGTTTACAAAATATTTACAGTGCATATTTGCAAATATTTGCAAATGTACAAATACATAGATATGCAAATTTGTTTACACAGTCATACTAAATCTTCTTCCCTATTAGAACCCCAATGCTTTCTCCATAACCACCATCTGATTTTACTTTGTTTGTCTTTTCAGCTTTTCCCGGTTTGGGGTCGCCACAGCGGAACTCCGGTCTGCTAATGATTGGCAGTAGATTTTTATGGTGCCAAGTTGCCAGCCCAACGCCCAGCCTACAGTGAAGGCGCGCCCATTCATGCATGTCTTTCGGAGGCCACTCGACCACGGGGAGGACATGCAGACTCCACACAGAAGGCACTCCCACCGTGAATCGAACAGGAGAACCTCTTGCTGTGAGGCAACAATGCTACCGCTGTACTACCGCGGCTGTCGTTGCTAAAATCCATGTACCGTTAAACATAGTTTCATTTGTTCTTTCATTCCATATAACCCATATAGCATAAAAACATTTTATTTATTCTTTTAACGTATTCTTTACTTCTGTACTTATAATATACATATGTAATATCAATGTTTTATTTTATCCACTTTTATATCTTTGAAAAAATCTTAATTACATAGTTTTCTCATAACTTTACTCTGTTTACATTTCAAAAACACGTTACTTAGTTTCTTCTTCTTGACGATGTAAACTTGTTCTACCACTTTTCATATATGGCATATTTCCTTTTACTGGTATTTTTTTTTTTTTGTGGGTACTGGTATTAGATATTCTTGACTTTCTACTTTCTGATTACACCATTTGCTTCTCATTTGTATAGCTTAAATTTTTTTCAGCTTAGATTTTGTCTTAGTTTTACATAGTATTGTTTTATGATTACATTTTTATACCTTACTTTTCTTTTTCTGTATCATCAGTTTTTATTTTTCACAAAAATAATTTTTTCTTGCTAACATTTTATTTCTTCATTTATACACTTTTTTGTCTTTTACACTTTTTTTTACCATACCCCAAAATGTACCATATATATATTTCTATAGTTTTACTACTAATCTCTCCTCTTTTTCATTTATCTACATTAATTCTTTGTACAAATTTAATGAAGCAGCATGTACCGTTGGATTAATTAATCCTAAACCTCCTTATTTTTATTTTTACAAAACTCCTCTTCTTACTGGATTTAATTAAGAGCCCCATGTAAATGAAAATTTATCTGCAATAATTCCTTCTCAAATACTGTTGGCAAAATAATTATGCTTGCTAAGTATGCTGTCTTTCCTATCAGTACTGAATTTGTCAACTAAGCCTTTTTTTCTGAATGATAATGTATATGTTATCCAAAAAAGAGTTTTGTTGCATTTCTTGTATTGTTTTTCCCAACTGAATTCTACTTTAGTCTTTATTCCCTTATTTTATACCCAACACAGAAATGTAATTCATTGTAAAATATAACCCCCCCTATCTTTACTACATCACCTAAGCCGTTTTTTCTCTCTACTTAAAGCCACCCCTGTCTCCTCTAGACACCCATTTCTGCAAATCACTTCTTTTATCTAAAGTTTATTTTTTGCAATTATGTCCTCTGCGTATGTTAACAGAACTGGAATTCTTAACCCTTCAGGATTTGTATACTCCTGCCCCCTTCATTTTGTAATTTATTTCACATACTGTCACATTCATAACCAATGCAAAGAGTATAACCAATGCAAAGAGTATACAACTCATGCATATCACTGTCTTATACCATCCTTCATATGTACCTCTTGGCTTAACCAGCCATTTTAAGTATTTATACTTTATTACTACTATATGCTGACATACATAATTTTCTAACTTTCTGTCTTATATTCTTTTATTATTGCCTATAAGATTTAATGTCCAGTTGTGTCAAATACCTTAAGGTCTCCTATCATGATTTTCACTTATTTTCTATTCATAATATCCACAATTCCTCTATCATTAATAATTTTTGACAGCCATTCCCCTTTATACTGTATATACTATCTTCCATAATATTTTAAATTTTAGTTTCAAATTTTTTTATATTTTTTATAAAGATTGTATAATTATTTTTATTCAATACTATTGGCCTCCAGTTTTTCAATTGTCTTCTTTCTTCTTCCATGTGAATTTAAGTATTCCACCACATAATTCTTTATGCATAGTATACATGTAACCATTTCATGTAATCGTATAACCATTCATTTAAAAACTCTAATATTGTTTTGCCAATCCCGTAAATTTTTACACAGTTCATATCCATCTGGTCATGCAGCTGAATCTATATTTATACTTTATCTAGCTCATTTAAAGAAATCTCCTTTTCCAACCTTTTATTCTCTGTTACCTTTTTTCCTTTCCATGTTTTTTCATTACCTTCCTTTTTTCTTTAAACATTTCTTGTACATATTGTACTACGCTACACGTAATGTTTTTCTTTGTTCTTTCTATTTCTTCTTTTACATGTTTTTCTCTCATTACTCTACCATCTTATTTTACTAATCTGCTTAAGTAAGTCGATACTACTACTCTTTTCCTTGTAAAAATATCTTTGCTTATATAACAATTGTATTTTATCTTGATTTCTTTCATATAATTCTTTTTCTTTGTCATAGTACTTTGTCATTGTTTTAAATCCTCCAATGCATTTATATATGTTCTTTTATATTTTTCTTTCTCTACTTTTCTCACATCATATTGCCACTGTAGAAAAACATGTTTATATTTTTCTTTAAATATCACCCACCATTCAGACCAATTTTTAGAAAATGTTTTTATAGCAATGTGATCTTTCCATAACTGTATTACTAATCTCTTTCCTTCTTCATTCTATATTTTCTTTTCATTCCTTTCCCAATTTTATATATTCATTGTTTTCCTTTATCTGTAGCCATATTGCAAGATTATCAGTCTCCTGTTTCAACTACCTTCCCTTTTCCTATAACTAAACCTTCTGATACTATAAAGTAATCTAATTCACTTCTATACATGCCCCTTTTGAAAGTCATTGAATTTTTCTGCAAAGTTTTAACTTACCACACCTTATAACTTTTAACATTTTTCTTATGTCATTTCCTTTCTTGTTATACTTGCCTGTTAAGTCTCAGTTAAAGCCTTCTGTTGGTATAATCATATTTATTACTATATAGTCTAAAATATGATGAAACAAGTTTTCCCTTTCTTTATAGTTAATATAACCATATAATGTTATAAATGTGTTTATTTTTAATCTGCAGTAGTTAATCTTCCCATTTTTGCTAGTTATATCTCATATATTTACTGTATTTCTACAGAATACAGCTATTCCAGAATGTCTCCCATTTCACAAATTCCAGATCATCTTTATTCATTTGTTAAAAATTTTGTCACCAAATATAATTACATCTACACCCGCGTGTATTACACCACTCCAAAATTCCTATACTTCTTAATATATTCGCAGTACTATTCACATTTACAGAAAGCAATCTAATTTTTTTCTTGGATTCATGATATTCCAAGTTCACAGCTAATTACTATGCTATCTTCCTTAATAGGCCACTGTAAGCCTAGCCAGTTTCCTGCCCAAAGGTGAGAATCAAACACTGTATCTTGTGTCTCTGAGTCAAACATCTTAACCATTTTACCAACCCTAATCATTAGCTGTGTGTGTGTGTGTGTGTGTATATATATATATATATATATATATATATATATATATATATATATATATATATGGTTCCCTATTAGAATCCTGAAACACTATAAGCCTGAAAGTCAAAATCCTGAAAACTAATGACTGAAAATACAAAATCTCGAAAATGCAAAATCCTGAAAGTCAAAATCCTGAAAACACAAATAATGCTAATATGTCACCATAAAGACACTAATATCTACCAACTGACCCTGACCATAACCCTAACCCTAAGGTCCGTCACTATCGCACACTCACCTGACCCGCGCCCTAACCCTAACTCACTTAAACCGCCCCTAACCCCAATATTTGTCACTATTGCATACATGCCTAACCTGCGCCCTAACCCTAACTCACTACCGCCCCTAACCCTAACATAAAACCAACCGCACACTTACCTGGACCCAACGCATGACCTAACACCACAGGGCTAACAATAGCAAAGCCACAATGACGTCAGTATGTCCATTTTGTGTTTTCAGGATTTTGACTTTCAGGATTTTGCATTTTCAGTCATTAGTTTTCAGGATTTTGACTTTCAGGCTTATAGTGTTTCAGGATTCTAATAGGGAACCATATATATATATATATATATATATATATATATATATATATATATATATATATATATATATATATATATATATATACTTTTTCATCCATTTTTTTCTTTATTTGCCCCTTTAAATTTTATTTTTCTGTCTTTTACCATTTTACCAGTGGAATTATGTTTTCCCTTTTACTACCTTCCAGTTTGTCTTCGCTTATTTCAGAACCTTCTTCTGTGTACTGTTTATTTTTTTCTCATCTAATTTTTCTGCTGTTTCTACTACTACTACAATTTCTTCTCTTTAATCATTTTCTTCTCTTTTTCTTTTGCCTTACTCTTATTGTAATTTTAATCTACCAATAAAGGTCCAGTTGTGTTACATTTCCATTTGATTTCACATTTTTGATCATGGCCCCATTTCCCCACAAATATAACATTTTCTTTTCTCACAGTTATTAATCAAATGCCATTCTTATCCACAAAAATAAAATATTTTTGGTTCACCCCAGTATTTTACAAAGCCTCTGTTCTCTTCCACATTTGTCATGCTTGCTATATGTATATATTTTTTCTATTTTTAACACAATGTTACAATCCCAGCTACCAGTCCATAAACTCCTTTTGTCGTAAACATTTGCATTAGAGTACTTCTTTACAAAAGTTTTCAAATGCCCTTTTAAAGTCTCTCCTTCTATCTCTGAAATTGTACATGAATTTTCTTTTTCTATTTCCCTGTTAAATGCTTTCATCAGATATGTCCGAGAGTTACAGTATTTCTTTTTTTCATATTTGAAAACAATCTCAAATATAATACTACAAAATGTCTGTTTGTTAATAAATGTAAATGGTCTTACTTCATGTGCTTTTTACACCCAAAGGAGCTATTAAATTGTCCTGTAATTCATAACCTGTCTGTTTCTTTGTTTTCTCTACTTTGAATCCTTATGTACTTCCATTTCTCATTTTCTTCTGACTTCTTTTTTGCTACTCCACTTTTGCCTTCTTTTCTTTATCTGCATGTGTTTTCTTTTCTATCTTACCATTATTTTTCAGGATTCTCTCTGCATCATCCATTTGCATTTTCTCCATAATGTCCCCCAGGAAACATCTCCTTTATTTTCTGGCTCACTCCACAAACCTCCCGACAGGAGGGCTGTAATTATACATCCATCATTTGCTGACTTATCTACATCAAAACCGATATCTTTGAAACATTTCCTCAGAATCCTACACACATTCTTCTGTCTTGATACTTGCATTTTCATCCAGTTCTTTCACCACTCCATCTTTCACTCCCCATCTGCCTTCCTGTGTCTCTGGGCTGCCTCTGCTCCTGGAATGGAAACAGGAAGTGCTCCTCCAAAATGGGTTCCACTCACAGCAATGACAAGCAGGGTGTTTTGTTATATACATATATGCAATTCATATGTGTACATATTTACATATTTATAGTATTTACATATTAGAACATTATGCAATACGTTGATATTTCCATTTTAAGTATCCCACCCCACTGTTTAACTCGCAACCAAAATCACATTTATTCCGGTATTTTGTCAATGTCCATTTTCCACTGTCTGATTTCATTGTCTTTCATTCCATATAGTCCATGTTACATAGAATATGATTCTGTCCATTTTCTTACCTTCATTTTGGGATCTTATCCCATAAAACCCATACTCTATCATGTCCATGTTTAACATTTCAAAATTTAGATAACTTTTAATCATATCATGTTTACATACTTCTTTCCACAATTTTTGAATTCTGTCTCATTAAAAAAATGTTCTGTAGTTTCCAATTCTTTGCATTTGTTACATAGTCTATATCCTGTTTTCTCTTGTGTGGCATGTTTGCCCCCCACTGGTAATTTTTCTGTGGACAACTGCCACAAAAAAATCATTGCATTCTTTAAATTTTTTTATAATTTCTGTATCTCATCATTATTGCTTTCTTCATATCTATTTCTAACACTTTCCTTGGATCCACCAAATAAAAGGATATCGTAATGTTAACATACCATGCTTTTCTGTTCTTTTCTATCACATTCTTTCCACAACAAAATTTTACTGTAAGATTCTTTCATTCTTCATTAGTAACACTTTTACTTATTTTTTCATTTCAATTTCTTCCCACATTTCTCTATATTTACAGTACATTATTGTTTGCCATATCTTTATTATTTTTCATTATTCCTTTTAGTACTTTATACATAAAGAGCTTGCATGCACAAGCAGATTTATCAGTCTCAATCCCCCTTGTTCATCTTTCATATACAAAATTCCCCTTTTAATTGGGTTCAATCTTGACACCCCAAATAAATGAAACAAATGCCTGCATGATTTCTTTTTCATATTTCATTGGCATCATATAAACATTTGCAGTATAAGCTATTTTACTTATTATTATGGCATTTATTAAATGTGCTTTCTTTTTATATGAAAACCTATGTCTTCCAGAATGCAGTCATGTCTTTGATTCCTTTAATAACTTTATCCCATTGCTTTTGTCTGTATTCTGTTCTTCCAAATACTGTTCTTCCAAATACTATTCCTAAAATACCTAGACTCTTTTCATTATATTCCACACCTCCTATAATACCGTCATATGCAAATCCCTTGCTTTTCTCTTTATTTATGCTTAAGCCGTTTTTTTTTTTCAACTGTGTACTCAATTTTCTTTAATTGTTTTCTAGCCAGACTTTAATTTTTGGCATTACTACAATATTTTATTTATTTTTATTTAACATTTGTTGACCGGGAAAGTCTGACTAGGTTCCAAAGAGCCTGTTTTCAGCAGAAGCCCGGGGAGAAATGCTCCAGATTCATTATATCATCAGAATAAGTACACATTATTGGTAACTGTATCTTCTCCATCATTCTATATTCTCCCTTAGTTCACATTTTATTAATTTCCATTACTACTGTGTTCGATTATAGCAAAAATTATACTGCTTGCAGGACATTCTTGTTTTATACCACACTTTTTCACATTATCCTTATTCAAACAGTTTACATTCAGTTTCACATAATTCTTTTTATATACTGATTTAATTATTAGTAATATTTTCACTTATGTTGTATGCTTGTAAAATTCCCTATAATCCTTTATACTGAATAGTATCATATGCCTTACTGACATCACCTGTCATAATTTTTATTTCCACTTTTTTATTAATAATGTCATCAATTAATTCCAATATTATCCACAGTAGGTCTTGACTCCCTTTCCTTTTCTCCCAAACAAATTCTAATTATATAATCTTTCTATTTTACATTGTAGTCTTTTGGTAACAATTCTCATGAAAATTATGTAGTTTCTGTTCCATGTAATTGGGCTCCAGTTTTTATTTCATCTTTATCTCCTTTCTTTAATATAAATTTTATCACAGCTGTGCAGATTTCTTTGTACTTAATTCCTCTTTCTAGCCACTCATTCATTACTTATAAAAATAGCATTTTTTTGCCAGTCATACATTTATTTATACATACTATATTCAATTCTGTCCAAACCTGTAGCTGAATTAATATTAATATCTTTCATGATCTCATTCAACTCATTTATATTTATTTTTCTCTGTGAGTCTTTATCACCCTTATTTAATTTTTCACTACTATAAATTTATTCTATATTAACTTTTTTACTATATAAATCTAAAACATATTCTTTAATTATTGCATATATTTCTCCTTGTTTTTTAACTTGTTTCCCTTTATTTTTTAATTCTCTTTTTATTTTTCCTTCTTTTATTATCCTGCATAAGTATGGTGCTGCTACTTCTTGTTTTCCTTGTAAGCAATAATGTTAAGTTGTCAAATCTCGCCTCCATTCTTGCTGGATGGGTTTGGAGCCGATCCTCGGCTCCGACTCGACCACTTACTATAGCTCGAAAGCTCTTTACTGGCTCAAGGCTACCCCTTATCCCAGAATGCCCAGCGTCAGCTACCCATATCTCATTTGCCACTTTAGCTGCGAGGTTGCAATCAGTAATGGCACAGGCTTAGTATAACTTTTTTCTCTATTAAATTCAAATATTTTGCTTAAAATATGATATACATTTTCTCTCTTATAGTAGTTTGTAAGTTTCTTTTATTGTAAACCCCTTGTCTCATCTTAGTGGTGTTTTTTTGTGTGCTGTGTTGGCTGCCGCCCCCTAGACGCTAGGCCTTTATTCCCTGAACTTGTTTAACTTGGAGAGTTCTTCCCCTCCCCCCTCAAGGACAGCCATTTTAAGTTAGAGGCTCTCCTTTAAGGTCTTTATTAGTTGTTAGTTTATTATTGTCTTTTATTGTAAAATGTCTAAGGAAGTTAAAACCTCAGGTTTTAAAAAGTGTGACTCATGCTGTCAGAAGATGTCTCTGACAGATGGGCACACTAGTTGTGTTTACTGCTTGGGGGCTCTGCACCTGCAGGACTCTTGTGCTGTTTGTCATGCTTTTAGTCCAAGGGTCCTGCAGGAGCGGAAAAACAAGCTTATCCTCCATGGATTATTAAAACAGGATTCTCCAGCTAAAGCATCTAAGCCAGTGAAACCTTTGAAACTAGTCAAGCCGTCTGCTCCATGTTCGGAATCGACCTGTGAGCTTGACAAACAGTGTGTTGGTGCCATCTGGCTCCGACAAGACTACCCCTCTGTCGGCTTCAACTGTTACTTCGGAGCCACAAACGAGCTAGGTCTCATTCATTGGAGCCAATTTGCTCACTGCCACAATCACCCTTACTTCAAAGCAAGACTAGTCATCACTCATCTTCCCACTCCTCTCGATCCTCAAGGTTATTGGATCAGGATGTGGAGAGAGTGGTCAGTAGGTTGCTGAAGTCAAAGGCCCTTGCTAAAATGCTTTCGAGCCCGCCTCAGCAGGCTTCGGCTCCATCCGCTTCGATTTCGATTCCTACTCCGACTATGCTTAGTTCGGAGCCAGAGTCCATGGGCGCTCCGATAATGGTTTCCTATGCTCCAAAGACATCCTCTTCAGCTCCATTGGCTCCAATTTCCTCCTTATTCCACCCATCGAGGTATCAGGGCGCCGAAGCTCTCTCATCAGCTCCGAGGGGGGAAGTGGCATTGGACCCTTGTCCGACCCCACTCTCCCTCCTGAGCTTCAGCTCAGTTGAGCTCAGCTCCCACATCAGCCTTGGAGCCATCGCCCTTGGTGCAGGGTGGGATTCCTGTCTCTTTGGAGCTGGAACCCTCCTTGTGTCGAGACCGGGACGCCTTCGAGGTCATGTGGAGAGTGCTGTCCCCACAGATGGCCCCAATATCTGTTCCATCAGCTCCGTCCCCCTCAGTGCCTTGACAACCTCTGCTCCTCCAGCCCCAAAGTAGGAAACCTATGCCCCAGGACACCCCATTGGGTCAACCCTCTTATTCCGAAACCTCCCCAGAGCATTCTGGGCAGGCTTTCTGGAAGAAAAAGTGCAAGAAGAAGCACCAAGACTTCCCTGAGTCTGTCACCTCAGATACACACCTGGATGAATCGGAGGGGTCCCCAAGGTCCCCCTCTGAAGATGTTTCCTTTTCGGACATCCTTGAGATTCTCGGGCAGAGGCATAGCTGGACTTCTTAGCCCCCTCCAAGGATGAGTCAGTATACCTGGACACATTTGGTTCCTGACCTTCCACCTCCTGGGAGTCTCCGCCTTTTGATCCACTCATGTCTGTAGTGTCTCGAAAGGCTTGGTCAGCTTCAGACTCCATGGAACCTGTCCGAAGCAACCCAGTAAATTCATCACAGCTCCCCAAGACAAATACTTCTTGACTAAAGGTGTCCTAGTTGATGCCATGGTGGTAGCAGCAGCCACAGAGAGAGAGTTAGCTGAAACCTCCTCATCCGTCCATCCACCGAATAAAGACGGTCGTACGATGGACAGATATGGGAAGCAAATGTTTTCATCAGCGACCTTCTCCCTTAGGTCCCTGATCTATCTTTCCCCTTTTACTAGGCTTCAGAGGGATCTCCTAAAAGAGCTTGGAGATAATAACAAGATCCCACAGCTGAGGGAGCTTCAGCCAAGGTAGCTACCCAACTGGCGACTCTTAATTCAATAGTCAACTCCTCCATGAGGCTTATTTCATACACAGCCAATGGAGCAAGTAGAGCTGCAGGTACAGGAGTAGCTCTTAGGAGACATTCTTGGCTGGGGCTGTGTCAGTTTGCAGAACCTTTCAGAGCGTCCTTCACCAATGCCCTCTTTGATGGCTCTCCTCTCTCTTTGGGCCTCAGGTGAAAGACATGCTTACCAGTTGCCAGCAGGAAGGCAAGACTCTCTCTGATGTCAGAGTCCATTTTTCCACTCTTACCAGACCATACCCAAAGGGTCAGAAGGTTGGAAAGATGTGGTTTTGAAAATCCCAAGGACCCTTGCCTAATGCACGTGGTGAATTTTCCCCCAGGGGCAGAGAGGGAAATAATGGCAGATGCCGCCCTTGTGAGAGAGGGGGTCCACAAAGTCAGGGTGACAGATACGTTCTCTTCCAAACCCTATCAACATCACTGAAGGGATGCCCGACTGCTCAACTCTGGAGGCAGTCCGGGGAAGGCTTTCATTATACCCAGTCGCTTGACATAATATTACAAAAGACAAATGGGTACTGGTCATTATATCCGGAGCTTACAAGATTCCCTTTCATCAACCCCCTTTTGTTTAAAAAAAATCCATCCCAGATGTTCCACCCAATCTAAGGGATCAGGCAGTCACAGAAGTTTCAAGACTGCTAGAAAAAAGAGCCATCCGGGATGTCCCCGCAGACCAAGTCAGATCCGGAACTTACTCAAGATTCTTTTTAGTGCCCAAAAAGACAGGGGACTGGAGACCAATGGATCTCAGTAGGTTAAACAAATCTGTACAAAAAGAAAAGTTCCAGATGGTAACACTGCAGTCCATTCTCCCCTTTCTGGGTCAGGACAATTGGATGTGCTCCATAGATCTTCAGGACGTGTGCTATCATATAAAAATGGACAGACTGTCCAGGAGATTTCTGCGCTTATGGCTAGGGGCCAGTCATTACCAGTTCAGAGCTTTGCCCTTTGGTCTCACCACAGGCCCCAGGGTGTTCACCAAATGCATGGCAGCAGTCACTACTCACCTGGGACATCTAGGATTCCAGGTGTTTCCGTATTTGGATGACTGGCTCCTCACTGCTACCACCAGGCAACAACTTATAGAGGCACGAGATTACACCATCACATCCTGTGCTCAACTAGGCATCACAATAAACTTTGAAAAATCTGCCTTGTTGCCTTGTCAATCTATTACATACATAGGAGCAGAGCTAAACACAAGAACAATGATTGTAAAATTGCCTCAGGGAAGAGTTTCCATTATTCAGAAACAGGTGTCACTTCTCCTGAGGAGCAAAAGAATTCAAGTCAAATATGTCCTTCAAGCTCTAGGGTTCATGGCAGCAGCCATTCTTCTAGTTCCCTTAGCACGCTTTCACATGAGAATCCTTCAGTGGCTTCTTTTCACACAATGGTCCTTCCAGGAATTACCCATGTCTCACATAATGCTAATTATGGAATCTTGCAAAAGACACCTTTCCTGGTGGATGGTCTCGCCACTAGTTACTCAGGGCAGACCTTTCATGGAACCCCATCCGGTTGCCACAGTGACCACGGGCACGGGCACTTTCCTGATAGAGTGGAGGGGCATTATCTAGGGAAGACGGTCCAAGGCACTTGGCAACCTCACGAGTACCACTTGCACATAAAGTCCTGGAGATGAGAGCGGTGCTCCTAGCATTGCAAGCTCTTCAAGACACTCTCCCTGCCGGGACTATTGCAATACAGACGGACAATATATCAGTGGTTTGGTACATTATCAAATAGGGTGGAACCAGGTCTTACCCCTTGTGCCGAGAGGCCCTCAGACTATGGCAATGGGTGATTTCCTCCCAACATTTTCTGACAGCAATGCATATCCCTGGGACATCCAAAGTAATAGCGGACAGGCTCAGCAGGGCTATCCTTGTGCCTCACGAGTGGTCTCCGAAACATGAAATTGTAGATCTTATTTTCTACAAATGGGGCCAGCCTTGCTGCGATCACTTTGCTTCTCCCCTCAACAACAAATGCAGCAGCTACTTCTCCCTTATTCCTCCTCCAGGTCAGACACCCAGGGACGCTCTAGTCCATGATTGGTCTCAGGGACTCCTTTATGCATTTTCCCTCTTTCCCATAATTCTAAAAGTCATTCAAAAAGCAAAATCATTGGGTTGCAAAATGATCCTCATTGCCCCTATTGGCCTCGACAGATTTGGTTTCTTTTCCTTCACCCCCACCTTCTAGCCCAGCCTTGGATTCTGGACCCAGTACCAGACCTCTTGATTCATCAGTCAGGCGGGCTACACCAATCCCTCAAGCTCACAGCTTGGTTACTCCACTTCCAGTCCTAGCCAGGCTTCCCAATATTTTCCCAGCAGTGTGTGATATTATTGTTTCCTACCATAAGACAAATACAAGGAACGTCTGTGCTAGCAAATGGAAAAGATTCTCTTTCTGGGCAGAATCCAGGAATTTAGATCTTTTTACAGTTCCTGTACACGAGATTTTGGATTTCTTAGCAGAACTGCTTCATTCTGGTGCACCGGCTGCTACCACCAGAGTACAACTAGCTGCCATTTCACATTTTCATGTCAGAGTTTCTATCTCCAGCATAATGTCGCACAAACTCTGTAAGGCCTTTATGAGAGGTACAGCTCTACTTAGACCCCCAGTGAAAGAGCCCTTTCTACCTTGGGATCTCAATTTGGTTCTGGCCTCCTTGATACTGCCACCGTTTGAACCAGCAGCATCATGTTCCTTGAAATTTCTCTCTTGGAAAACTCTTTTCTTAGTTGCTATTACTTCTGCCAGACGTGTTTCAGAACTTCATGCACTATGTGTTCGCCCTCCATACCTAGTTTTTCACAAAGACAGAGTTTCTTTGAGAACCAACCCATCTTTTCTACCTAAAGTTTGTTCAGAACACAATTTGAATCAATGCATTGAACTTTCCTGTCTTTTTTCCTAATCATTCCAACAAGGCAGAATATAGATTACACCAGTTGGATGTGCATAGACAACTGCGTTTCTATCTACATAGAACTAAAGAGATTAGAAAATTAGATCAGTTGTTCCTTTCATTTGCTAACAACAAACAAGGCCTTCCAGTTTCTAAAGTAACATTGTCAAAATGGTTATCAGACACCATAGTCCATGCCTACTATTTGCGATAAAACGGTCTTCCAACAAAACCCAAAGGTCATTCAACCAGGTCAGTAGCTACTTCGGTAGCGTTTCAATCTAGATTGGCCATAAATTCAATTTGTGCAGAAGCTATTTGGGCAGATATCCTCATACATTAATTTCTCATTACAAAGTAGATGTGGTCTCCCGGGGCAGGGCTTCCTTTGGTTCCATGATTCTGAAGAGTCTGTTCCAGTGAGCCACCCAGGATTGAGGTGCTAGGGACGCTGTCCCAGCCAGCAAGAACAAAGGCGAGATTGTACAACTTAACAAAAGTTTTGTACCTACCATAACGTTCCATGTTAGTTGTCCTTCATCTCGCCTTCCTTCCTTGCGTCCCTCCCTCCTTCCCCCAGGATTGAGAGGAGTTTCTCAATGGTTTCACTGGCTAATTTGTTTCATTAGTTGCTTCTCAAGCAAACCATGACAATTATCTGTATATCCAGGTTTATTAATGGATTATCTTCTATAATTATATCTAGTGTGAGCTATCTCAAACGAGATCTGGGTAGCTGACGCTGGGCAGTGTGGGATAAGGGGTAGCCTCAAGCCAGTAAAGAGCTCTCCAGCTATAGTAAGTGGCCAAGTCGGAGCCGAGGATCGGCTCCAAACCCATCAAGCAAGAAGGAAGGCGAGATGAAGGACAACAGACATGGAACGTTATGGTAGGTACACAATTTCTTTTCTTTGTTTACATAACAATTTATTAACCTTATCCTGATTTCTTCTATACTATTCTTTTTCTTTTTTATAAAATTATTTTTTTCATCCCTATCAACATTTCTTGACCTATTCCATGTTTTCTTTTTTCCTTTTCTTTTTTAAATTTCTACAAATACTTTTTTTGTATTTCTTTTTGAATTGAATCCACCATATTGTCCAATTTTTGTAAAAACATCTCTAATACTGATATGGTGTTGCCATAATTCTGTAATAGTTCTTTCTCCTGAATCTAACTCGTTTTCATTCTCTCTTTTATGCCTTTTCCTATTTTAATATATTCCTCATTTTCATTAATTATTATCCAAATCACCACATTATCAGAGATCCCATTATATTTCATTCCTTTTTATACAATTTTTAGGCTTTTTGATATCAATAAATAATCAATGTCTGTCTTAATTTCAGGTGTTTATTTTCCCATATTTTTAATTTTCCACTTATCATAATCTCAGTAACCATTTTAATATCACAACTATTCTTTTTATTTCTGAAATTACAATTAGTCACCTGTCATTATTGTATCCATGTTTGTTTTTTGTGTCTTTCGGCTTTTCCCGGCTAGGGGTCGCCACAGCATAACTCCAGTCTGCTAATGATTGGCAGTGGATTTTTACGGTGCCTAGTTGCCAGACCGACCCTCAACCTTCAAAGAAGGCACACCAGTTCATGCACGTACCTACCTGTATGTCTGTAAACATCCCTCGACCGCAAGGAGGACATGCAGACTCCACACAGAAGCCGCTCCAGCTGAAAATCGAACGGGAGAACCTCTTGCTGTGAGGCGACAACACTAAGCGCTGCACCAACATTAACACTGACATAATTAGGTGTACTTTTAAAACATTGTTTCTCTTTCTTTTTGTCACATGTGCATATAAAGCTTTTAGTCTATATACATAATTTTTCATCTTATATCCACTACTGTTGTTCTGCCCAGTTCTACTATTGTAATATCTAATATTTTTATATGTTCTTGGAATAGTATACATATACCTGAACGTTCCCTATATTCCAAATAACAGCACTAGTTTTTCTGTTTGCACCAGTGCCATTCCAGAGTTTTTCTTTTGCACCCTTACTTTTTCTGTTAGCATTCTAATGTCTTCTAATACTATTACATGAGCATCTATCTACTGCAGCACACTATTGTAAAATACTAATTTATCTCTTATATTCTTCCTTCTGTTCACGTTCAAAGCTAATATTTTCAGTTTTATGGAACAGTTATTAGAACAAACTTTTTATCCTTTACCTTTCTTGTTCTCTTACTGTTATATTTTTAAATTTTCTTTTTCTTTCCCCAACTCTTTCCTATTGAATTTTTCTTGCCTTTTACTATATGCACTCTTCTTTACTTTTTTCATCTGTCTTTCTCTTTCCCTTTAAATTTCAATACCATTGCTATGCTTTTTTCTTGTTGTGTTGTGTGTTCTTGTGTAGCATTAACTCTTTTTCTTGTATAATTTCATTTTCTTGTATTTCTACCTCGCATTCTAACAGTGAATGTCCTGTATTACCACATTTCTTACATTTCACTTCACATGTCTTTGCATTATGACCTGTCTGACCACATAAATCTCATTTTTGTCACATTCATTAATTAAATGATCACTTTTTCCACAAAATAACAAGTCTTTGGTTGTCTTCTGTATGTCACAAAACCTCTGTTGCCATGCACATCAATAATACTAGATGTATGCATCACATTCTCATTATCCATTTTTAATATTCGATATTCCTAACCCCCAGTCCATAATCCTCTTTCATCATGGATTTTAGTAGTGTCCACCACTTCTTTACATACTGCCATCAAATATTCTCTCAGTTCTTTTGCTCCCACTTCAGTTCTAAACTGAATCAGAATTCTTTTTTTTTTTTGTTTGCCTGAAAAAGGCTTGTACAACATATTCTGACCGTGGAAAGAAAATCTGCTTTCTTTTTTTCATAGGCCCCCAAAACATTTTCCATAGCCTGGCCAGTTTGAAAAAACAAGTCACAAAAAGTTTCTTTGTTAATTAAAATGAAAGCTCTTACCTCTTCAGCTTTTACTCCCGAAGGTGCAGTAACATTGTCCCAAACCTCATATTTCTCCAGGCCTTTTTTTTTAACTGCTCACCCAAACAACATGTTTTTTTCTTTACTTCCTTCATCTCTGTATTCTCCTTAGCTCCTTCTTCTAATGTCTGAGCATAGGATTTTTTTCCGGAACCTTCTCTGGCTGTTTTTCCTTTTCTTTTTCTCCCTCTTCTATTTTTTTCCATAATGTCATTCCAGGATCCACTTTCTGGCTCACTCTGGTTAATTAACTGCTCCATATGCTCATCCCACAACCCTCTTGACTGGAGGGTTCAAATAACACATTTTTCTGCCTTTTCAAACAGATTTTCTGGAAATTTTCTTCTGAATCCATCTCCACCACTGCATTTAGCTCCATCTCCTTCCCGATCTCCTCACAATCAGCAGACGTTTTTTTCTGTTCTCACATTGCCTGAAAACATTTCTGCTAACAATTCTATTTTTTTCTTCATTTTCAATACATTTAACTTCCAAATTGTCTTAGCTCTCAGCAACCATGTTTTCTCTCTGTTCTTGGCTGCCTGTGCCCCTGGACAGGAAACAGGATATCAAGATGTGTAACACCCAGTCTCTTCCCCCTACTGCCACGAACAGGGGATGTTCCCAGATATTTCAGCCACATTTGCTGTAGTTGTATAAATACCATGTACACCATGTTGGGTTTGGTTTACCTTTATAAAGCCGAATCACAGTGGTACGAATGTTCATATGAGCGACTCTTAACCACGAAAGTGAAAACACCGATAGTCCTCAATGTTCGAAAAACAGCAAATCAAAAAACAGATTTGTTGTTTTTCGAACATTAAAAAAAAAGTGCAAAGCAGGGGGGTGAGCCCCTCTGCACCCCTCATGTGGGGGGCACTCCCACTTTAATATTCTAATTCCGATATCGCACTACAGTGGGGAAAGGGACCATTTTCCGAACCCCACTATAGTTGCAATCTGCCCCACAATGTCGAATGTGCAGTGAGCAAATGTCACTGTGCATTCGCTCATTGCACATTCGAACCTTTTATCGTTCGGCGTTTGCAAACTTTGCAAACAGCCTTTCGAACAGTTGCTGTTCGCCTGAGTGTGAATCGCCTTTCAAAGGTAAACCGTTGGATTTTCATAGTCTAGTGGGACTAACCTGCTCAACAAAGGATAAATAAATTAAAATAATGAGTGCAGCCATGTACTTGCATTGTACTACTGTGGGGATCAAATTTTAAGCTGTCCTGCCTTATTTGTGTGTTTTTTGGAAGGGCAAATGATTTATAAAAGTTGGCACAATATCTGTACTGATGCTGCTGACAATACAATGCCTGCATTTAGATTGCTAGCCAGTGTAGAAATCTTAATTAGCTTGTGGAATACCTTAAATAAAAATTGGGTATTGTATTCACAGTTAATTTTGTACCGGAGAGTGTTGAACTTGCACGCATGTTATACTTTTAAAGGGACCTTATGGATGACCACATGCTGGTGGTGGGCTTCTTGAAAAATCTTTGAAGACATTTCAAGACAGAAAATGTGCAGTGTTATTACAGTGGGTAGCCTGACAGACCCCATGGTATGCATTGTGATTTGCAGGGTTGATGGTTGCTGAGTTTTAATATGGTTATATGCTGGAAGTCATGGCTGTGCCTGTGTATGTTCTCTGACACAAAGTTATTATTTGTAAATTTTCCAGTTAAAAGACATCCTGTGGCTTGTAGCCAAAACAGAGAAGTATTTGAATGCAGTTGACAGAAAAGACCAGAACCCTGATTCACTCGAGTCAAATTTTATCCTCAACATTATTATTTTTTGTGAAAATGAAGAGTTTGAAGAGGCTCTCTTTCTATCATAACCTCACATTTTCTGAAACATGATACATTTGGGGGTCTGCTACCTCTGCCCACTGGGGTTCAGCAAGTTTATTTGCTCAGAGCTTGTGTACAAAGGCAGTTTCAGGGCAGCTGTGGCCAACATGAGGGATGATCTTGACAGTTTTGACTCCCATTATTGCCCCCTTCCTACAGAAACCATCAGAAGGAGATTATTCCTCTCCATTCTTGGGTTTGTTGAAGAGTGGACAAGGGACATTGTAGCCTGAGTATGTATCTTGCCCTTCCCTTCTCTTCCCCACCTCTTATTTCTCATTGTCCTTGCTAGATGCATCACTTAGCAAAAAGTTTCAGGCTAGAAAGGAAGAGCAAAAGCTCCTGGAGCTCTGAGACATCCAAGATATCCCTCATAAACAGCAAGAGCTGTGATAGTTGTCCATATTAATTTTGGGTCCAGAAAAGACGACACCTCTGAGCCATTCTGAACTTTAGTAGCAAATGCACTTTTATCCTAGAATAGCTGTCTTCTCAGTCTCTCTCCCCATCGCTATTTGGAAGAAGCTGAATGTACTCTTTGAATTTAAAAAATGCTTACTTATTCATAAAGGCATCAGAACATTTTTCTGTATGACAGACTATTTTGTCATTTCATCTTTACAGTTCAGTAAACCTACATGGACAAATGTATAGTTATTTATTTGTCTTTGTTTACTAGGAAGGTTTACCAGGAAAGTCCGACTGGGTAATACCCATTTTCAGCGAAGCCCCGGGGAGATAAACTCCATTTACTTACATTAAGTTTCAGTTAAACAGAAAGTAGTTAACATTTCTGTTTACATTTATACACAAGCAGTAGTTAATTAATACATTCTATGATTTTACATTGCTAAAGAGAAAGCCCACGTGCAACTTAGTGGATTGTACAGGCAGCCATTATGTATAAAAATTGTTTTGTCTTTTTCATTGAAAGGTTGAGTATTTTGTTTAAGGAGAGTATGTGGAGAGTATCATACGGTGAACGCAAAGTTTTAACCTTGTGATGAGCATGTGCAGGACCAAGACTGGTTAAGAAGCTGTTTAAAACAGTAGTATAAAACTACTGAGTTCGTCAGAGTTTTATTTGTGTGGGGATACTATTCCAGAGTTTAGCAACAAGTCTCTTGCAACATTATTTGACTTATTTGTAAGTAATAAGAAGTTGTTACCAGGACAGAGGTCCCTTGCTGGACAGTAGGGCAGTAATACGTTTTGCAGTACAGGGGATTTTTCTGGATGATGAATGAGTGTGTGCTGTAGTTAGTTGTGAATGTTAGGTAGTTGTGTAATTCAAGCCAATTTAATTGTTTTAAGCTATGACAATGGTGGCTCCTGTGAGAGAGATTGATGTCAAGTTTAGCTGTTTTATTGTAGCAGGAGACAAGTAGATTCAATGGTATGAAGTATATGCTGGTCATATTTGACATCGTCATCTAGTATATCACCTAGATATTTACTCTGAGTTACAGTTTCAGTGACAGTATTATTTGCTGACTATGATAAAAGATTGCTTTTGATTTTGACAACTTTTTGAAAAGTAAAAAGCATTATCTTAGTTTTCTTGGGTTTGATTCTTTGAGCTAGGTTTCTACAAAGGAGAAAGATTTTTGGGTAATGTCTTGGAGCTTATTTATTTTTGAGGCCACACATATTAATGTTGAGTCATCTGTATTCTGAACTAAACTAGCATGGTGAGTGGATCTGTGTTGGTCATTAATAAATACATTAAATAGGAGAGGACCCAGGATTAGAGCCCTGAGGGACACGTATTGTAATTGCTTGAAAAGACGAGTAGGTTTTTTGCCATTTAATGGCTTGTTGCTTTCCAGATAGGTAACTAAGAAACCACAACAAGGAGTACTGTGAAAGTCTTATTTAGGAGAGCTGAACGAGCAGTTGCTGATGCGAGACAGTGTCAGATGCCTTTGACAAGTCTGAGAACATGTTGCACACAAGCAGACCAATGTTTCTATGTCAGTTTATTTAATTGGTAAAATGTCGTAGAGTAGTAGAGGTGCTGTGCTGGGGTCTAAAGCCATGTTATATTTCTGAGAGCTGGTTATTTGAGGTTAGTTATTGCATCAGCTGCTTGTGGATGCATTTTACTAATATTTTGGAGAGTGGCGAGAGAATTGGTATTGGTCTGTAGTTATTAAATTCTGTAGATGTGCCTCCTTGATGCAGTGGCACAATATAGGATTTTTTTCCACAGAGATGGGATGGGTCTTTCCATTATGGGTCTATTAATTAGTATGGACACAGGGAAGGCTATGACGTCTGTGGCCATTTTTAGGTAGTCTCATGGTAGTTGGTCTGTAGCAACAGAAATAGGTTTTCGTCTAAGGAGCAACTTCATTGAGTGAGGTAGGTCCTGGACTAAAATTGAAGAGCTGTGGGTGGTTTTGATTGGATGGGGGGGGGGCAGATGTATCAGTGTTTAAGAGAGAGAATATTGATTGTATAAAGTAAGAACTAAACTGGGTGGGGATAGAGTCTTTCGTATTGTCTGTTTTTGGAGAGGGAGTGGTGATCTTGGCAGGGTAGAGTAGTTTAGTGATGACCAAAAAAGTTTTTTGGGGAGAGGTTATGTTTGTCCTGTAGGTTGATATAGTACGTTTGCTTATACATGAAATTTTGCAAGGTTTCTAAGATGTCTAAATTTCTGGAAGGCATGTTGAGTTTTATTTTTATACAAGTATTTCCAGGCTTTATCCTTTTCCATCATTTATTTATTTTTTTTTGTTTGTTTCTTTTGTCAGCCATAGTGCAGGGTTGGACTTTTAATTACTTACTAGTGCTAGATTATTTAAGGTGTGTAAGAATATGTTATTAAAGTGTTCTACTCCAGTATCTAGTGGCATTGCTTTAAGTACATTCCCATTATATTGTTTTAGTGTTTCATTGAAAATATCTTTGCTGAAATTGGTTGTATTCCATATTTGATTATAGATAACATGTTTATCTAGGTTTTGGTGAGTTCTAATGGCATATATTGGTATGTGGTAATGTGCTGACAGGCAGACTACTTTTATCTATTTGTAGTTTTGTGGTTAATTTCTTGGGATATCCAATACAGGATGCTTTCATCAGTATCAGTATTACTGCCTGGTGGTATATAAATTGCTGGTAAACATATAGTTTTCCTATTGTTGATTTTTAGGAGTGTTATTAGTTCAGCTTTGTGAAATTTGGATATTTCCTGTGGAAGTAAGGTGATGGCTGCACGATTGTTTTGTCTGTATTGCCCGAGTATATTGTATCGGGGTGGGGTGGTCTTATTATCCTTTACTTCTTTTTTTTTTTTTTTTTTTAACCAGGTTTCGGTAGCTGACTATGTCATGTGGCAAGGTAAGTGTGTGTATCATGGATTTTATTGCACATACTTCTTAGGTTCATATTTAGTAAGGTGAGTTTAGATTGTTTTTGTTGAGAAGTATTTGGTGACTGGTTTATTTGGGGGATAGAAGCAATGGTTTTATAAACATTAGGATCTGGGTTGGGATGAATATCTCTGCTATTTTTTTTTTAACCTGATATTTTACATAAGGAAAATGCAATGCCAAAAAGTGCATTGTCATCCCCTTTGGAAAAAATTCTGCACCCATGAACTACCACATAGGCGGTAGTCTACTTAACGCCGAAAGTGTGATAAGAGACCTTGGGACACAGGTGGACAGTAGTCTCTCCTTTGATAATCACATCGCCAAAGTGGTCAGGAAATCCTTCTGCGTGGCACACCTCATCACAAAAGGTTTCTCATCCAGAAAAAAAGAGGTCATTGTTCCCCTCTACTCATCACTCATTAGACCCATTATATAGAGTACAACGCCCCTTTTGGTATGTACCTCACAAGACATCTGCAACAACTGGAAAGGCCGCAAAAATACCTCACAAAGAGGATTACTGGCCTCAAACAGATGCCTTACGCAGACAGTCTCAAAAAACTCCAGCTTTACTCTGTCGAATATCGCCTACTCAAGAGGCGATCTCTGCCTAACATACAAAGATTTGTCAAGCCCAGAGTTGTTGGACATGCTCCACTTAAAGAAATCCCAATCCCACCCAGCTACATGCTCTAGGGACCTAAACCATGTCACCACAATAAACAGAACATGCTGGAGGGATTGATTCCTGTCCCAGAGACTTCCCATACTCTAGAACAGACTACCTATCTATGTCAAACAGAGCTCCTCATTAGCACTCTTCAAGAAAAATCTTGATGATTGGATGGGTAATAGGAAATTCACCCCGGGGATCACTTCTGTGGTTCTGCTTGACAAGGGGACAGGAAAATAATTTTCTTGGGTGGCGAAAGCCAGGGTACATTTTTGGCTAGGCTTGTATAGGCCCTAGGGCCAATAGCCTAGTACCTACCTATGAACCTATGAAAATGTGGACAGTTATATTTTGGTTTTGGTTTGGTATTTGATCATAAATTTGAATACTTAGTTTTGAGGTATTTATAGATAAATGAGTCAGATATGTTTTTTTTGTTAGAGATAGGGTATTATGGAGAAAGACAGGCTGGGTAGATGTTGATATTCTTTGTGAGGTTTGGTTGAAATACTAAGTATTTGAAGGAGGTGGAGTTGATAATTGGTGATGAAAGCTAGTAGAGAGAGGAGAAATTGTAAAATAATCTGAGCTAGGAGCGTTTCTCTTTGTTGTAAATTAGGATTAGAAAATGTTAGGAGGGTACTGGGTTAGTTGTAGAGATGTAATTTGATAGTTGAAGGGGCAAGGTTTAAGAAAGTTTGAGAGAAAGTCTGGGGTGGTAAACAAAGTGGGTGTTAGTATTGGGAGTAATTCTATTACTTGTTTTATTTTTCTGTCACTTTGCCAATCCACTCCCCTACCTTACCCCCAATTCCCACCCACTGCCTCTCACTCTACATTTATACTTCCATAGTACCACCCACATATTTCTCAAACCAGTGCCATCAGTTCCCTCCAAAAGGAAAACAATCAATGACTGAAACAGCCACAGATCAGTTGAGAGAGATAAGTAAAAGGAACAATGCAGTTTCAAAAGGCCTCTGTGCTGGTAGATGAACGTATTGAATCTGATGATGTTAATCTTTGTTCATTCCTTACTGATGGGTTATCGGTTCCATCCTCTGAACCAAACCACCCAAATATCAAGCTTGCGTCAGCCAAAAACTCTCGAGCCAAAGTCCTACCCAGAATGCTCTGCTCCCTATTACCTCAGATCTCGTTTGCCACATTTCTGTACAGCTGTGTGAAGCCACTCTATTTAGCTAAATGTCTAATTTTTTGAAAGTTTTATATATTGTTTCTACTTTAAAGTTTTTCAAACAGTTTCTGGTATTATTCTCCCTACCCTATTGTATCCTTAAGACTCTCTCCCTTTAGACTATTTCTCTATATTACCCTTTTCTTACCTTTGAGGTAATTCTTCATTACCATCGTTGGTACCCTTTTGGGTAGACTTTCCTCTTCTTTTTGGTACTGTTCTTCTCCACATCATTATGTCTGATAAAAAAAAGTCGTGTTGGTTTTAAGCAGTGTAAGGATTGCAGCCGTAAGTTACCACTTTCCAATGGCAATGACTTGTGTGTCTATTGTATGAATGTCTCCCATCTTGCTGTGGATTCCCCGTGTGGTATTTGTAGAACGTTTTCGACCAGGACTCTTAACGAGAGAAAGAACAAATTAATTTTGAAAGGTCTTCTCAAATCTCCTTTCTGTGAGGCTATTTCTGGGTGGGAGGGCTCACCCCCTCCTGCTAAACCCCATAAGAGAGGCATTCTTCCTCTTTCTCATTGAGGTCGCTCACTTCATCTCCTTCTGGAGATCATAGGGAGTTGACTCATAAGAAGGTGAAAATGACTACTACTTTGGCGCTGCCACCTGTGACCCTGTCGGCTCCAGGCTCGGCAGCACCTCATTTGATTCTTGCTCCAGCCATGTACTCCTTATCGACACCGGCACTGGAGTTCCCGGTGCAGACAATTACGGCTTCGACAGTTCCGTTGCAGCCCTTACCGGCACTGTCCATGCAGATACAGTCCCCTTCGGCACCGTTGGTACAATCCCCTTTGGCCCTGAGTATGACATTACTGTCCTCCACTGTGCAGACACTTTCTGCACTGACATGTTCTTCAGTGCAGTCCTTTTTGGCACCATCATTGTTACCAGTGCAGACACTTTCCTCGACTGCTCCGTACCCATCAGTGCAGACACCTTTGACTTCTATGGCGCTGACGTCATCAGTGCAGACTACTTCCACACCATTCTCTTCAGTGCAAACGTCTTCGGTTCCGGGCTCTGCACCTTTCGAACTAACAAGGACCAAGTACTCTCCTTCCTTGGATCCATTTGTTGGTAGTCAGTATAGTCCTTTTCTAGAAGTAAGGAATGAACGAAGATTAACATCATCAGATAAAGAAGTTATGTCTTACCATAACATTCCATCTGTGTTGTTGATCTTCATTCATTCATTACTTCCCACCCTCCTTCCCCCTCCGGAGGTTCCTGGTTAATCTCAAATACTTCTTTATTGTAGGTCTGTTATGACTAGAGGTAGCCTCTACTTTTGTCTGTCAACTTGCAAATTCGATCTGAGGTAACAGGGAGCAGAGCATTCTAGGTAGGACCTTGGCTCGAGAGTTTTTGGCTGACGCGAGCTTGATATTTGGCCTGCTCAGTCCCGAGGGCAGACCCGATAACCTATCAGTAGTGAATGAACGAAGATTAACAACACAGATGGAACATTATGGTAAGACATAACTTCTTTTTTTGTTTCTCTGGGGCACAGTTTTAGTAGGAAAGTTAGCCCAATATCACCTTGACCTGACTAATGGTGATAGTAAAAAAAAAGCACTTGACTGTTCGAATAACTGTGTAATGTAAGGAAGTTTCTGTGGACTTTGAAATGCAAAATCCAAAAGCTACACCAACAGATCAGCAAACAATGAGAAAAAGTAAGCAGGAATGCAGAAGTGCAGATTTGGAAAAATACTTGCTCCGAACTAAGCGTGAGAAACTTAAGGAAGGGAGAGAATGGACTGCTTAACGCAATAAATGGAGCACATTAAAGGAGAGAGTACCAATGGGACTGCTGAAACTCTTTCCATTTGGGTCACATCATGTAAACTGAACTCCTTTTCTGTCCCCATTATGGAAGTCTTTAGAGTCTCTTTCAGCAATCTTTTGACACAGGCCTCAGTTATCCAACACAACTGGTCATGTGGCTGATATTTCTGATTTTAATTGTTGTCAGGATGGCATGTCGATGGGCATTTATTGATTCCTGAAAAACATACCCTTCCATCCCAAATTTGAACCAGCTGCATCAGCAGCGTTTATTCGGGAAAACATTTCTTCTAGCGTCAAAGTCCTGCCAAGAAAATCTCTGAGTTGCAGGCCCTTTGTCAGGCCACCTAAGTTAAATTTCATAATGCACGTGTTTCTAGCTTGGCTGCTTGGTCAGGGGGATGGAGCCCTAACTGCAAGCCAGGTGACCAGGGCTCATTTAGTGGTCCTGATACTGGAGAATCTAGAAAAGTAGAGGGATGACTGAAACAGTATGGCCTGTTAATATCTCTTGTGAGGGTTGGGAGGGTTGCATACATTTGGGTAGTGAGAGCTCCCTGATAAAGGCCAGACAGACCACTGCTCTTGCTCTAGGAGGAGGGCTTTTCAGAGGGAATGGCTCTTGATGGATGTGAGGTGATACCTTTCACTTTCTGCCCCATGTATGCCGTTCCTTAGTACCTTGACAGACATGCATTTGAGAGTTGGGTCATAAACCAAGAAATCTAATCCGATGGCTGTCATTCCAGCTGACTGTTGCCGCATCATGAGGAGTGAATGGGCTGATGGGGTGGGTGGTGGTGCTGGTGATAGACAAATGGTGAGGACAAAGAGAGCAAAAAAATAGTTTCTTTGTGTGCTAATCCTTCCTTGATGCTTAGACATTGCTGAAGTTAATTTGAATCAGCCACATGTTCATGATATTGATCACTACTACAGTGGCATTAGCTATATGGGTTATATCTTGCCAAGGCTATAGCAGCCGGCCAGCTTCCTAAGCTTCAGGGCACTTTCCACGTGCCCATTCTGTCCGGCAGCCCAAGGTGAGCTGACTAAATGACAAGTTTAGTCATGAAGCCCTTCAGAGATTTACTGCCACTGAAGAGTACACTCCGCTGAGGATTTCAAGGATCGATGGTCGGCTTGTGGTTTCCTTTGCTGGGCAGACAAGTCCACTTTGCAGGGAAAAAATTCATTTTTTTAATTTTGTTGATGTTTTATTACTTTCCTTTTCAGGAAAGTTATTTTAAAGCTAGGAGTGTTGCATTTTAACAGACTGACTCAACACTGTATAGTACTTTTAAACAGAGCACTTATATGTTTGTGTCAGTTTAAAAACTGTAAATTAATTGAAAAAAAATTCTGTGGTGAAATTGTTTACTTTTGTTTTGTGGGGCTGACATATAGTGTCTTTTAAAGAGCTTTTTACAGTGTTTTTCCTGTCAAAAAAGTAACTTTTGTGGACTGGTAGTGATTATTGACAATTGCTGCTAGTTTGCCCCTTGAAAGAGGCACCGTTTTCTGTTTCACCATGGAACAGATTGCCTGTCCCACTGCCTCTTGTTGGTCCTGGGGGAGGGAACAGAGGAAGGTTTCCACTTTTATGTCAAAATGCTGTGCCCATCCATGGGGAAGCAGATGCTGCCACTAGTAACACAGTTGGCCCCATTTTTCCTGTCAGAAAGAAAATCAAGCATGTATCTAGTCCTCCTCAAATAATTTTAGATTGGAATAACTTACTGGCTCAGGGTTTAATTCAGACTGTTGATCTTCTTGTAAAAGAAAAATGGATTCCTCTTTTCCTGAAGCAATTCAAGATTCTGAATCTGAACAGGAAATTGCAGGGGTGGATACATGTTTTTTTTCCCCCTCAGATTACTGACTAGGATTCAGAGGAGAAGTCAGTTTCTGGTCCTCCCTTTTGGGTGGGGAGGTCTGTTTCTCTGAGACTCGAGTTTTCAGTGGGAGAACTCTGAGGTTTCTCAGTCCCTTGGAAAATGCTATGAGTTGTTATAGAAGGAATTTTCAGAACCTACATCCATTCCTCCTGTTCTGAATGTTTTAGAGGGTGCGTGTGTGTTTGTGTTACTGCCTACAGTTTTCCTGATAGTTCGTCAGCTGCCCCAAAAAGGCAGATAAGCTTTATAAAGTCGGTCAGTCTTCCAAATTTTTATACAGTATTCCCAAATCTGACCCAGCTGTTAAGCATTTGCTACCCTTTCTGATAAGTATGGGAACATTATTAAAAAGTATGGGGGGAAACGTATATACTTCTGTGAGTTTGATTTTCAGAATTTTGAGTTGCCAGGCCTTTATAAACTTTGTTCTGGCAGATTTTGAACATATGAGGAATGGTTTATCTGTAGTTGCTTTTTGTGAGGAAAATCTGCTGTACATAACTTGCAGTATGTGTATTACTCTGTTAATACTTCTTCCAGGGTAGTGGTTCTGTTTTGAGGAGGTTTGCATATCTTCATTCTCAGAACCTCCCTGGAATGTTAAAAATGAGATTTTAAATTCTCCCTTGGAAGATTTTTCAGTTTTCCTATTCCAAATTATCCAAGGGATTTTCTGTCTCCTCATCTAATTTTGGCAAAAAAACAAAATAAACAGTCTTGACAAAATTCAGGTAAGTAGACACGTAAGAAATGGCAAGAAGGCTGCAAAAGGAAGTCTCAAACATCCCAAAGTCTAGGACAGTCCAACAAGTCTGAATGACCGTTCAAGAGACCTTGTGATCCCCTCCCAACCTGACACCTTTATTTCCAGAAAGTTTGAATCATTATTTTTCTGTTAGGCAGCAGATTGTTTTTAGACAAATGGGTTCTTAGTCATTCATCAAGGTTACAGATGGCAGTGGGAGGAAATTCCTCCTATCCAGGGGGTCATTCCTTCTCCTTCAGATCATACTTGTTTGTTTCCACCTGCTCTTCCTCTCATACTGTCCCAAGGAGTGATAGAACAACTCCCTCCTTCCCAGGTAGGGAAGTGTTTTATGAGAGAATGTTTGTAGTGCCAAAGAAAGAAAACTATTGGAGACCAGTTCTGGATCTTTTTCTCCTAAACCTGTTTGCGATAGTGTCCCGATTCAAAATTGTGCCACCTAACAACCTGTTACCTCTTCTTTCTCTTTCATGTTTCTTGGTAACACTAGACTTAAAAGATGCTTATCGTATCCCTATTCATTCAGACTTCAGATATTTCTTAAGGTTTTGTGTGTCTGGATCTCATTATCAGTTCTCTGCCTTACCCTGTGGCCTATCTACTGTAGCAAGAGTTGACCACAAAGTGTTTAGCTCCTGTTGTAGCTTATTGTGGGCTACATGGTATCCACATTTTTCCATATGTAGATGACTTGCTTATCTTTGCACAATCTTTAAGTATCCAGAATCAATCTGTCTCTGTAGAGTGAGAGATCTCTTACACAAGCTGGGATTCCAAGAGAATATTTAGAAGTCTTTCTTGACTCTTTCATACAGGATTGTTTTGCTAGGATGTCAACTAGAAACATCATTTCAAAGAGCTTCTCTTCAAGAGGATAAAGCAGATCTTTTATTTAGATCAGTTTCTAAAGTTTTCCACTCAGACTTCGGTCAATGTGAGGGAATATCTGAGGATTTTGGGCGTTATGGCATCTATGATTCTCATGATAACCCTGACAAGGCTTCACATGAGAAGGATGCAGTGGTATCTAAAATCTATTTTCTCCCAGTATCAGCACCCATTATTTCTTCAAATCCCAGTGCTGGGGTTTGTCCTAAGAGAAATCGTTTGGCAGAGACAACAGATATCCTTAAATTCAGATCACCCCTTCTCCCTTCCTGATCCAAAGTAGTCAGTCACCATAGATGCTTCGTACTTTGATTGGGGAGCAGTTTCAGGAGGGATAAAAGTGCAGGGGGTGTGGGACACCAAGAACAGATGTAAGCACATGAATATTAAGGAGATGCTTGCCCTGATCAAGGCACTCGTCTCCCTGAACCAACTTTGGTTCCCAGGATCTCTTCACATGGGTCCAGACAATAACCACAATCATGGGGTACATTAGGAAACAAGGGGATCCAGGCTGTACCCCCTTTGCAGACTAGCAGTGTTAGCTTGGAATATAGCTTCACAGCACAGTTTTACTCTACAGGCATCCTGCATTACACCAGAGCAAAATTGTGTGGCAGATAAGCTGAGCAGGACTAGGGCAGACCCTCATGAATGGAAGGTAGATCATTTTTTCCCAAGATGTGATCCATCTGTGGGGAGTTCCTCCAATTCCACAAGTAGTACATCTTTGCCTTCTCTCTGAACAATCCGCTGTCCAGATTTTGTTCAAGGACACCATGCAAGAAGGCCTGGATGACAGATGTGTTTTCTTTTCCTTGAACAGGAATACTCCTGTATGCCTGTCCACCCTTTCCACTAATATCCAGGGTACTTAAGATTCAGAAGGAATCTCCCAAGATAATTGTGGTGACTCCCTTCTGATCCAGGCAACTGTGGTTCTCCCATCTATTGGAAATGGCTAGGAGCAGTTACACAGACTGGATCTACTTATTTATTTTTATTTTATTTATGTTTGATGACTGGGGAAGTCCACTGAGCCAAGAAGAGCCCGTTTTCAGTGGAGGCCTGGGGAGAAAAGCTCCACAATAATTGCAAGTTACGTTTCACATGTTACAAAAGAACATAGTTCATACAACTAATTAAACATTTACAGATAAGCTCCATGATATTTGCAACTGGCTTGTCACAATGTTACAAAAATGAAAAGACATAATTCAATACAGAAATTTCAACATTTACATAAAGTGAATATTTTTGTTATAAACTCAATTGTAAGTTTAACATTTCAAAATATATAACTATTAGCTATTAGTAGGTTAGTAAAATATGCATGGAGAGGGTAATAGTATACTTGAGATTGGAGAGTATAGTACAGTAGATATTAGAGAGAAAATTAGTTTTTGGTAGGGGAGGGATTGTTTTGGGTGGGATGAAGAAATAGTAGAGGCAGGTGGATGAGTCAGTGCAATTTGGAATGAGGAGGGGTATAGGTTGGAGCGTGGCAAGGGCATTCTCATTTAGAAGAAAGATGAGAGAGTAGCTGAGATTTTAAATTTGTATGGTTAGGTAGGTTGCATAGGTGTGTGGGAAGAGAGGTCCACTGTTTAGCTAAGGAATGGGACAGCAGTAGATGGCCAGGAGGTTGTGCAGGTTTGTGTACCTGAAGGAGATTTTGATTTTTGGATCTGAGTGAGCAGTTGGGAATGTACAGTTTTAAGGAAGTAGCGAGAGCTGGGCACTTGGCAGGTTTAAAGATAAGCTTGTGGACAATGGTGAGTTGTAGGTAACTGAAGTAGTTGGGTAGTTCAAGCCAGTTGAGGGTGAGGAGGGAGGGGCAGTGGTGGGATGAGTTTTTTGAATTGTTTAAAAATTTGGAGATCTTGTGGTAGCAGGATTCAAGTTTGGACCGAAGGCCAAGATGGAGATTGGTGAAAAGAGGGGCTCCATACATACAGGAGAGGAGTAGGAAGGTGGATGCAAGAGTTTGACTGGTAGAGGGGCTTTAGGAAGCGGTTCTGCCTGTAGAGGAGACCTAACTTTTGGTGGGTTTTCTTGATTGCGGAGCAGATATGGGTGTCAAATTTTAGCTCTTCATCAATGATGATGCCAAGAAGCTTGGTCTTTGGAATAATTTCAAGGAGGGTGTTGTTTTGGCTCTGTATGGTGAATGTGGATTTGTCAATTGAGTTTTTGGTAGGGGGAAAAACTCTAGTTTGGTTTTATTTGCATTTAGTGCCAGATGGTTAGACTGCATCCAGGTTTCTGTTTTGGAGAAGGCTAGTTGGGTTTTTGCTCAGAGGGGAAGAAGGCTGAGCAGATGATTGTTGAGTCATCTGCATAGTGGATGATAGATGAGTCTGGGATGGATTGGCGAAAGTTGTTAATTAATAGGTTACAGAGAAGAGGGCCAAGAACAGAATCTTGTGGGACACCTGTGGGTGTGGGAAGGAAGGGGGATGTTGAAGTTTTCCATTGGACAGCTTGTTGGTGGTTGGACAAGTAGCTGGAAAACCAGGCGATGGTGGTGGGAAAGAAATGTAGGGTGGAGAGTTGGGATATAAGTAGGGTGTGTGAGATGGTGTCAAAGGCCTTTGACAGATCTAGGAATAGTTTGGATACGAACTTGCCTGAGTCGCGTTCGAGGTTTATAGTTTCAGGAAAGGAAAGAAAGGCAGTCCTGGTGCTGTGACCAGGATGTAAACTGTGGTGGGTAGGGGATAGGAGATTGTTTAGTGTTAGGTGTGCCATGAGTTGTGCTTGTATTGTTTTCTCTAGTATTTTAGAAAGTTTCCAGGTTGGGGAGGTTGGGGTCTGGGCAGGGGTTTTCTTTGTTGCCAGGATGCAGCATGGATGAGATGGAGTCCCAGAATTTTTGGGGATTTGTTGAGGGCAAGGACTGGAATTTAGAGTAGTGGGCTTTGTGGTCTTTAATTATTAGATTTTTTGCAGAGTTAGTAGTTGCTTATACTCTAGGAGGGTGTTAGGGTTTTTATGTTTTTGATATTGTTACAATTTTTTGTCTCTTTGGTGCAAAGCTAATTTAGTATCTTTTGATAACCATAGGCAGGGAATGGTTTTGATGTGTTTAGTTCGAGTGGGGGCTTGCTGATTGAGAAGGGTTAGGAATGAGTGGTTAAAGTAGGAAACTGCATCATCTAGAGGAAGGGTTTTTAGAGGGAACCAGTCAGTATGCTCTAAGCATTTGGAGAAAGTTAGAGGGTTGAAAGACGAGAGGTTGCAGAATTGGATGTAGTGGTGGTGTTTATGCAGTGGAGATGGGAGACGGTTGGCAAAGGGTGATAGGTGATTGCTGAGAGGATCAGGTAATGTTCTGGCTTTGGTGATCAGGTTTGGGTGAGTTGTTAGGATCCAGTCAGTGATGGTACCAGAGGTACCATCTTTATTTGGTCTGGTTGGAGATTGTATTAGTTGTGAGAAGTTATACAGCTTGATTGTGGGGACAGGGCTTCACAGTTAGTAGTATTCTAGTTGATGTTGGGATCACCGAGTGTATAGGTTTCATTTTTTTATATTAGAGGAGAACCAGGACAGGATGTTTTCAAGAGTTTATCACCAGGGGGAATATAGAGGGCAGCGATTCATATGGACTTGTGGTTATTTATTTTTAGTAAACCTATTATAATTTCAGCGTTGGCAAAGCTTGGTATTTTATTGGAGTAGGGAGTTATGGTATGGGAGGTGGGGTAGATTATTGCTACTCCACCTCCTTTTTTGGGGGCTCCATCATTGCGAATGATTTGGAAACCTGGTGGTAGGATTTCTCTCTCTTTTATATAGGTTTTCAGCCAGGTTTCAGAAACAGCGGTAATGTCAGGGTGGTTATGGCAGAGCCAGGCATGGAGGTTAGGGAGTTTGTTTTGTAGACTTTGTGCATTGTGTTGTAAGGTGAATGGACTTTCAGTTTGTGGGTTGAGTGGAGGGTTTGGTGAGATTGATGTTAGGGATGGGTCCGGGGTTGGGGTGGATGTCGCCGGCTAGTGAGAGAGAGATGTGGTGGAATAGAAGAGTGAGGCAGTGTGTTGGGCAAGGGTAGCTTGGATTGTGAGAGAGTAGTGATTTTCTGGTACCACATTTAAGAGGGGAGTACAGGGGGGTTGGGATCAGTTTTGGTTTGAAAAAAAAGATTGGGTTAGAGGTAAAGAGTTCATCTGAAATGGATGAGTAGGATGTGCAAGAAGAGCGCTGTTTGATACACTCCTACTTCGTCATCTTCAGTTGACTGCCTGGATGATATGGTCTTAATTCCTTTTAGGCATCAGTTTACTGATGACATGCAACAGCTACTAAAGGATGCAGAAAGCCTGCTACTAGAAAAACGGGTCTATATTAAATCACCGAACACTTAAAAAAGCGAATGGTGATTAATCGACCCTATAAGCGAAAGCTTACAATTTCGAACGGTCAAAACAGAGATTTTTTTCCTAGGGGAAAAAAAAAAATCGCTGTTCCAAAAAAAAAAAAAAAAACTTTAAACATTACATTAAGTGGGGGGGGGCTTCTCCCCCCACATGTCCCCTACTTAAATATACCAACTGCGAGACCGCACTACAGTGCCGAAAACTGCAAAGTAATGAAGCGGCCAAGCAAATTCTTTCCCAGGGAAAGAATTTGCTTAAAAGCTGCTTTGATATTTTGCCGTTTCAGGCTTTTGAGTTCGAGCAAGGCACATTTGAAAGAATGTGTCTTCAGTCTTCTAATAGGGAACCAGAAAATCATATGTTAAGAAATGGAAAAGGTTTTCTAGTTGGTGCCAGCAACATAGCCAGCATCCATTCAGGGTTAGTTGTTTGGTTTTCCAGTATTTGCGCGAGTTACTGTCTTATGGCTTTTCTTATTTTTCAATATAGTCTCATGTCAAAATGTTCTTGACAGGGGTTTGCATAAGAGACCTCCAAGAAAACCAGTGGCCCCTCCTTGGGATCTTAATTTTGTTGTTGTTGTTGTGTCTTTCAGCTTTTCCCGGTTAGGGTTCGCCACAGCGGAACTCCGGTCCACTAATGATTGGCAGTAGATTTTTACGTGCCGAGTTGCCAGCCCTGACACACAACCTTTAACGAAGGTATGCTCATTCACTCATATCGCCACACACAAGACGCTCTAGCTGAGAATCGAACTGGACAGCGTCTTACTGTGAGGGGACAACGCTACCGCAGCACCACCACCTCGGTCTGGGATCTTAATTTTGTGTTAGAGAATTTAACACTTGCTACATTTGACCCAGTCAGTCTGGCTGGCTTGAGGTTCTTAACATTGAAAACTGATGTTCTTCTTGTTTCACTGTTGCAGTCATTACATTTGGGTAATCTACTGGCAGGTTGCCCTCAGTCGGCTTGAATAACAAAGTCTTGGGTCCTGTGTCGGTTGCTGTCTCTTCTTCATGACGTCAGGTCATCAGGGGTATAAAAGATGCAGCCGACGCCATTTTAATCGGTCTTTCTTGCCGCGCGGTGCCCAAAGCAGAAGCAGTTCGCAAGTGCCGGTCGGCCGACTCCTGAAATTTTCGTTTTCGAGTTTCAGAACCGAAGTCTTCAACCTAAAGCTAAGTACCCTGTTGGGGAAACTTTCTTGCTTCTTACCGATGTCAGTAAAAGTTAATAATTGTATTACTTGTGGGAAGCAAATACCTGATAAGGATTTTCATTTGTACTATATTCCTTGCCTAGGCCCTGACCACAATGTACCTTGCTGTCAGTTTTGTGCTAAATTTAACCAACGCATTATTAAGCGTTGGTATATTTTTGCTTCTAAATATTTTGGCTCAAGATTTAACTATCCAGAAATGTTGTCTGTTAGCAGTCCGACTACCGGAATTCACAGAAAACGCAAAGAAAAAGACAGACAGACCGTCTAGGTCCAAAACCGATGACGAAGCTTCTCCTAAGCCAGTCGCCGGCTCGCCGGTACTCAGTGAGGCACTTTCGCAGCCCTTGATGCCTGCTACCTTTGATTCACAGGTCTCTACCAAGACCCATTCAGAGTCCGGTATGCCGCGAGACACTTAAAGTATTGAACCTGCGGATGTCTCTCCCTTAGATGGGTCCGGAGCCGCTGAGCAGGCACCGGCTTCTGAGGGTGCTTTCAGGCCTAAAGATTTGTATATTAAACCGACGCCATCAAAAACAAGGCCAAAACCAACGTCTATGTCTAAAAAACTGACGCATGGGCCATGTGTTCAGGCCCCTATGCCTAAACAAACAAATGATCAAAATGGCTGAGGATTTAATTACCTTGATCAGGGGTTCCCAACCCCCTCCTGCTTAGAGGCCTAGGCAAGGCACTGATTATGAATCTTCAGATCAGGTTTCGGTTTCTTCTGATCAGGAATTTTCTATTTCACCTTATTAGGACTCTGATGCAGAAGAATCCATCCCTTCTGCTTCTCTTCCTGAGGATTTTTCTTTTGGAGAAACTTTGCATACCTTAAGAGAACATTTTCATTGGGAGAGTCAGGATTTTTAAGAATCCAAAAAGAGGCTTAGGGATTTCCTTCTTCCTCAGCATAGGCCTTTGGCTATACCTCCTGTTTTAGACATTGTTGATGATGTTTTCTCAGAATCCAGCATGACTCCTGATTCCCTGCCTCCGGCTCCTAGTAAGCCAGACAGATATTGCCGGATTCCTGACTCCCACAAGTTTTTTTTTTAAAACCCTACTGCTGACCCTGAAACAATTTCTCAGGGTCCCAAGGGTGTTAGGCTTCTACTGCTAAAAATCCTACCCCTTCTGATAGAGACTCCAGGGTGCTGGATAGATGGGGTAAGATTATTTCCACATCTGCAACCCTAGCAATCAGGGCTTTAAACTGTCAATTTCATATGCTTAAATATCAGCAGCATGTCATGGGCTTACTGAAACAGAAAATGATGTTGATTTCTAACTGTGTGGAAAATAGAGTTACAGGATTTATTGCGTTCAGCTGAACAAGTTGGAAAGCATACTTTGCAATGTGGTTTTGATTCCTTGGAGGCCTCTTGCAGGGCCGCCGTAACTGGATCTGTGATAAGAAGCCATGCTTGGCTCAAGGAGCAAAATCTGCTTGATCATGTTAAAGCAAAATTGTTGGATGCTCCTTTACAACAGGACAGTCTATTTGGTAATAAGGCAGAAGAAGTTTTGAAAAAGATGGAAGACAAAGCTAAATCTATGCAAACTGTAAAAGATTTCCTACAAGTGCAGCCACCCAGGTTCAGTAACAAGTTATGTCCCTCATGGATATGGGGGCTATTCAACCAGTACGAGAAAAGGAAAAGGGACAATGTTTTTAAGACTTTTCCTGGTACCCAGAAAAGACAAATCTTGGCGTCCAGTTCTGGACTTATGCATTCTAAGTACTTTCCTGGACATTCCAAAATTCAAGATGCTGACTCTACAACAGTTACTGCCTATGCTGGGAAAGGATGCCTGGTTGGTAACTGTAGACTTAAGAGACTTACCTGCATATCCCAATCAGGGAATCTTGCAGAAGATACCTCTGTTTCAAAGCAGGCTATTTGCATTACCAGTTCTCTACACTGCCCTTTGGCTTACCTACTACGCCCAGGGTCTACACAAAGTGCCTGGCACCAGTAATTGCATTTTGCAGACAAAGAAACATTCAAATTTATCCTTATCTGGGCAATTGTCTAATTCAGGCAGAAAACAAGGACACTCTTCTACAGCATCTGGCGTTTGTAAAAAGGCTTTTAACTTGCCTTGGGTACACCATAAACGAAAATAAATCACAACTGGTACCCTCTCAAATAATTACATTCCTGTGTGCAAGCTCGAATACAACTGCCCAGATGGCTTACCTCACGCCAGAAAAACAAATTCAATTGATGACATACTTCAAACAAGTGGCCACAAAAACCCAGCTATCTGCAAGACAAATTCTGCAGACCTTTGGGTTCATGGCTTCCTTCATTCGACTAATTCCATATGCAAGAACTGCATATGAGGAAACTTCAATGGTACCTAAAAACTTATGGAGTCAACATTGTCACAGCCTGGAAACAATGAATTCCTATCATTCCTTGCCTGCAACAGGAGTTCCTGTGGTGGGCAGAGGCCTGTCACCAAAACAAGGGACTGTCATTCATTCCACCCCCTGCCATCCAAACCCTGACTACAGATGGATCAGATTATGCTTGGGGGGGGCATCTGGCAGGGAGATGCATTCAGGACGAATGGAGCCCAACACAAATGCACCTACATATCAACCAGAAAGAAATGCTAGCTGTACAGAATGCGCTGACAGCCTTCAAGGACTTTCTTTATCCAGGACAACTACTGATATAGACGGACAGCACCACAGTTACGTGGTACATAAGCAGGGGGGTACCCACTCCTACCCCCTTTGCAGACTAGCCATGGCTTTGTGGAACACAGCCTTGACTTACCAAATACATCTACAAGCTCAATTCCTGCCAGGAAAGCAAAATACTCTGGCAGACGAACTAAGCAGAAATCTTATGGACCCACACGAATGGAAACTGGATCCACAAATCTTCAACATATTGACATGAAAATGGGGGAGCTCAGACATAGATCTTTTTGCCTCTCCCCAAAACTATCAGTTGGACAAATTCTGCACAAGAATTCATCGCAAAAAAGCTTGGAAAGTGGATGCTCTGTCCTTTAGCTGGAAAAACCTATCAGTCTATGCCTTTCCCCCTCTGCCTGTGCTCTCCAAGGTTTTACTAAGTCAGACAGGAAAAACCAAAAATAATTCTAATTGCTTCAGACTGGCCTCACCAACACTGGTACCCGCTCCTACGCAATATGTCATGCCTGCCACCGTGGTACCTGCCTCAGACACCTTATCTACTGTCTCAGCAGAACTATCAAATTCTGCACACTCAGCTCCAAACTCTGAATCTTGCAGCATGGCTAATCACCTAATTTCGCCAGTCACATCTCTCAGTAAACCTGTGATGGATGTAATTTTGGAGGCTAGAAGGCCTAGTACTAGAAAATTGTATGCTGATAAATGGAAAAGATTCTGTGCCTGGAACCAAGCACAAGGAATAAACACAGCAATGCCCAATATTCATCAGATTCTGCAATATTTAACTGAGATGCTTCATAAGGGCCTACCTTTTTCTTCTATAAAAATCCATGCCTCAGCCATTTCAGCTCATTACAACACAGATCCTCCTCTCTTTTCTGATCCCTTGTTAAAGAAGTACCTCAGAGGGGCCAACAATTTGAGACCACCGAGGAGCGCACCAACTCCTGCATGAGACCTCAATTTTGTGCTGGAAAAACTCACCCTACCTCCTTTTGAACCAGCAGCTACTGCAGACATAAAATTTCTCTCTTGGAAGACAGCTTTTCTTTTAGCAGTCACTTCAGCTAGAAGGATTTCAGAACTACAGGCTCTCATGGCAGTGGAGCCTTTCATTATCTTTTATCCGGGCAGGGTGGCCCTCAGGACCAATCCATCCTTTATGCCTAAAATGGTATCCAGTGTGGCTCTTAATCAGACCATTCATCTGCCAACTTTTTTCCAAAATCCACAGAACAAGGGGGAGCGGATTCTGCATTCATTAGATGTACACAGACAGCTAAGATTCTACTTAAACAGGACAAAATCTGTAAGAAATTCTGAGAAATTACTGGTGGCATTTGCTGCAGGGGCAGAGGGGATAGGCAATTTCAAAGCAGACCATTTCAAAGTGGATAAGCCATTGTATTCATTTCTGCTACATGCACCATGGTAAATATGTCCCCAAGGGGATCAGATCCCATTCCACCAGGGCTACATCTACTTCTGCAGCCTTTCTCAGAGGGGTTCCTACCAGAGACATTCTAGAAGCTGCTACTTGGAGCTCAGTTCATACGTTCACCAAACATTCCCATTTACCTCTCATCTCTAAATCCAGAGCAGGCTTTGCCACTGCTGTCCTCTGCAGGGCCTCATAGCTGCTCCTAATGCTGTATAATTCCATCCTCCCAACCATAGCTTTGGGATTCTACCCAAATGTAATGACTGCAACAGTGAAAGACGAAGAACATAGTACAGTTGTGTACACTTACAATAAATGTAGATGTTAGAGTGTATTCACTGTTGCAGTCCTGGTTACCCACCCGCCAGCCCCCTATTTCTCTTATTTTACCTTTTCTTTCTTTTACTATGCTCAAAAGCCTTTTTGGTGTATTGGCTTTTAGTTGGAGGTATATTTTTTGTGTTCTAAATTACATGTATATATATATATATATATATATATATATATATTTTTTTTTTTTTTTTTTTGCTCCCCATTTGGGGGGCACCTGACATCTGGGGCAAGAAAAACTGATTAAAATGGCATCGGCTGCATCTTTTATACCCCTGATGACCTGACGTCGTGGAAGAAGAGACAGCAACTGACGCAGGACCCAAGACTTTGTTATTTAGGCCAACTGCGGGAAACCTGCCAGCAGATTACCCAAATATAATGACTGCAACAGTGAATACACACGAACATCTACCTTTATGGTAAGTGTACACAACTGTACTTTTTACTTATTGCTCTGACCTCTGCAAGAAGGGTGTCCGAGTTGCAAGCTCTTATCACTGTAGGTGAGTTAACCCTCTCATTTTCCAGAGTTACAGGGTTTCTTTGAGAACTAATCCTTTTTTTATGCCTAAAGTTGTATCCAAGTTTACTTTAAGCCAAACTATCTCTCCTGAACATAAAAATAAGAGAGAAAGCATATTCCATATTTTGAATGACCACAGGCAACTCTGGTACTATCTTGATAGAACTAAATCTTTCAGGTTTTAGGTTCAGTTCATTTCTTCTGAAGGTAAGAAGAGACAACTTGCATCAAAACAGACCATTTCCAAATGATTGTCTAAAGCTTTTATCTTTTGTTATATTCACCTTAACCAATCTATTCCAGGCAGGGTCAAGGCCCACTCTGCCAGGGCCTTGGCTTCATCTATGGGTTTTTGAAAAGGGTTGGATACTAGACGTATTCTATAAGCTGCTACTTTGTTTTCTGTACATATTTTTACAAAGCACTACAAGTTTGATTCCTTGTCTAAGTCCAGGTCAAGCTTTGCTAGGATCATTCTCCAGTGGCTCCTGGACTCTTCCTTCCATCTCCCAAATGTAGTAAGCTAGGTTAATCTCCCTATATAGCTAAGGCTGTTGCAGCAGTGATCAATATGATGACCTTAGTATAGGTGTGTAAGTTGAACCTGCCATTACAGTAGATGTTAGTGATCAATACTGACCCCCCCCCCCATCGCCATTGTTTTTTGATGCCAAGATGAGGACATTTTTGCTCCTAGCATTGTCCTTTCAGGGATCAGTCTCCCTCTCTCTGCTGGCAGGAAAGCTCGGAAGGGCTTCACACCCAAGCTTGTCTTACAGTTAGCTCAGCTGAACGTATCTGACAGTCTGAGTTGCATGGAAGGTGCCCTGAAGCTTTGGAAACTGGCAGGCTGTTGTATCCTTGGCAGGATACAACTCCTATAGCTAAGGTTACTGTAGCAGTCATCATTCAAATATATACTGTTATGGTAAGTTTAACTTACTCAACTGTTCTTTGACTTGCTTGTGTTTTTTTTTTCAATATTCCATTCAGGGCAAGGATTTTGTTCATTGCATAGATGTACTCTTGTCAGCTCAAGCATTATGGTAATAGAATCGAGTCCATCCGCAAGATGGCCAGTTTTACAAAAGCACACAAGTCACTTAACTGTGTCTTTTTAGCTGCATTTTTTTAAATAACAAATATGGTAACACATTACTCTAAAAGCGCATTCTGTCAGAGATGTCATCATTATCTACCATTGTCTTTCATAATTTTACTTTGGACAGTGTTAATGCAGTAACTATTTGGCCATCATTGAATAGCTTTGCTGAGTATCACTTCCAGATGTAGCTTATCATTTGTTTGGAGGTAAAGTTCTCAAGGGCATGTCCCTTAAAGCAGCCACCAAGCAGTGTAAGTCAGGGACTCTCTCCTTTCCTGTCTTGAAGTCCTGCAGTGTCAAATGTAAAAAATCATTGGTATTTGCCTTCACCTTAGAGCTGTCAGTAGAGTTTCCTGTTCCCCTTTTGTCTCCTTGCCTTGCATTCCAAATGTTCTTTGTGCTGCAGCTTTTGTTTGGCTTAGAGTTGTAGAGACAGGAATGAGCAGTGCACTGTGGTGTATAGGATGGTGTCAGCTGCCTGAGTCTGTTTCATGTGTCAAACAGCCCTAATAACATGGTGCAAGTGTTGTAATTTCCTGTAGACAAAGCTCTAATTACTTGCTCGTGTCAAGTAAGTAATATTCATTTATTGCATGATTTTTGGATGGCAGTAGTAATTCTCTTACACTAAATGTAGGTCTTGGAAGGTGCTAACCTGTTGCTAGACTGTTTCCCTTACTTTCTTTTCCTAGGAGTTGTGATACAGATTCTTTGGCAAAGGCTGGTGGAGTGCCTGATTATATTTCTATTGGATATCAGCAGCAACATTTCTTTATACGACAGTGGTCTATCTTGATCTAGTTATTTGGTTTGTGGCTGAAGTGGGCAAAGAAATCCATGTACATAAGTTGATCTGACATTGTTAATCCTCATTCATTCCCAGCTGGGGATGAAGGCAAAGATTTAGCCTTGGTAGGAACATCCAAGATTTTCTTATGGGCTCTAGGAGGGGTTGAGGCCTCCGACCCAGAAATATTCTCTGAAAAGGGAGATTTAAGAAGTCCCTTCAGCAACAGCTTGTTTTTCCTTTCTAACAAAGTTCTATTTGAAAAGTTTTCACAGATAGTACAGGGCAGGTCAACAGACAAGTTGGACGCCCCCAAACAATAAACGCACATATGTTGTGCATCAGAAGTAGGTAGTTTGTGTCCACAATCAGAACACCGCTTAAACCTCGGACTACCTTTCTTATCTGCCATGACAGCAAATTAATTAACAGAAAAGGGTACCAGCAATGGTACAAAAGAGTACCCGAACGTGTTAAAAAATTACCAACGATGGTAAAGGGAGAATACCTTGTGGTAAAAGGTAGAGAAAAGAGAAGAAAAACCTGAAGAAAATATGTACGTTAGATGCGATAGGGTAAGAGACAATGAAATAGAACCTTTTCTGACAGAAAAGTAATATAAATGACTATTAAACAAATAACTGTACTCAGTTCAAGAGAAGCAGCTTGACATGACTGAATGGCAACGTGGCAAACGAAATCTGAGGTAACAGGGAGAAGGGGGATTGTGGGTAAGAGTTTAACTCGAGAGTTTGAAGCTGACGCGAGCTTGGAAAATGGCCGGCTTGATTCCGAGGTCGGAACCGATACCCATGCATAATGACCTGAACGAGGATCAACAATACAGATGGAATGTTATGGTAAGACATAACTGCTTTTTTCCTGTATTGCTTGCTGAATAGGTAATAACGCAGTTTTAATGTCTTCCAGGTTAGCTGGCTGATCTGCCTTGGTTTTGCCTGTAGATTTAGTATTGTCTGATTGTTTATTTGTCCTTAGTCTTTTTGGAGTTGTATTTTTATCTAGTGAGGCTAGTACAGAGAATTTGGTTTTAGTTGTTACAGTATCCATATTATTTTCTTCTTTTGACATCCTGCTGCTTGGTACTTTTTCTGACTTTGTATACGAGTGCAGGGTCTCAGTACCACATGGCTTCAGTTGTTTCGAAGATCTTCGATAATCCTGTTGTTTTTAAAAGGAATCTGCTGCTACTTTTTTTTTCCTTTGATTGCTGTTTGTTATCTGGAATAAATGTACAATCTTATTTCTGCGTTTTTTATTCTGTGAACGGGTTTATTTTAATCCAGGGTATTTCAGAGAGCTAGGTGTTAGCAGTGCTCACAGAACAGCGGCCATCTTGAACTCCATACCTCTTCTTTTAATTGTTAATCGTGTGACTTGCATCACATGACACTGCAAACTATTGTAACTAACTTTTGTACATATCTGCAGAAGGAAACAGTTTGCAGATGTGCATTATAATGGTTTGGATGTTCTGTATGACAGTTTTTTACCTGCCTGGTCTTTAATCCCTGAGCAAAAGTTTTATGCATCACATTAAGTACACTTCTTTTACATGGCAGTTTATCCGTACCCATCATACATGTTACTGTCTAACAAATTCCTGACTGTTGAAGTTACTGAAGGAGTCAAGACAAATGTCCCTGACAGCTTATAAACTAAAATGTTAAAAGCTTTTTCAGTTTGCTCCCCCTCCCTGTAATAGACATTTTCCTTTAGATGTTTTAATTGATAGTTTTGTTTGTGTCTTTCGGCTTTTCCCGGTTAGGGGTCGCCACAGCGGAACTAGTACATATGACCTAGGATGGAACAGTGCTGCGAAAGTGCTTAGTTTGCTGTGTCTGTTGTAACTTGAATGTCCCAGTTATCTTTTTTTATAATAATAAAAATGTGTTGATATTGTCTGTCTGAATTAGAACAGCTGTTGTATGTAAAAGAGAATTCTGAAAGATATATGTTGGATCTTACAGTTCATGTAAGACTGAGTTTTCACAGTGCTTTTCAAATTTAATGCCACAATACAGAGATAAGATGATCAGCTTTAACAATTGGCTTAAACTCTGGTGTCATTCAAAGGGGATCCAATGTCTGTCTGCCTGGGATGACATGCTGGACAAGCCACGCTGCTTCGCAAGGGACGGCTTGCACCTGTCACCCCTGGGATTCCGGATATTGGCAAAGGCTCTTGCCACCCCCATAGTGCCTTTTTTAGGCAAGGCTCAAATTCTAAACCTACCACCCTAGAACACAAAAAAGGAAAAAAACTAAGGGTAATGCTGCTCAATGCCAGAAGTCTAAATCTCAAAATGCACGCACTCGAGGCCCTTCTCAGTATGGAGAACATCGATGTCTGTGCAGTGACAGAAACCTGGTTCAAGGCTCCTGAGAGCACCCCAGCACTATCAGGTTTTACCTCTTATCATGCTCCGCCCCAAAATCCGGACAATACCAAGAAAGGCGGGGGTATCCATATTCATCAAAGACACCCACACCTCAAGACTGGTGGCAACGCACGATGCATCGGAGACCATCCAGGTGCAATTAACCATAGGCAAGACTGCTCTGCAAATTGTAGCATGTTACAGGCCACCCTCACAAACTCAGGAACCTCACATGGCCTTCCTGAAAACACTAGAGGGGATAAATGTATCACCAAACACCATCATACTAGGTGACTTCAATTACCCTAATATAGACTGGGAACACTACTCAAGCCCAAACACCCTAGCCCAAAAGTTCCTGGAATTCATAAACTCAAATGCCATGGAACAACTAGTCACCATCCCCACAAGAGGAGAAAACATACTTGATCTCATCATCACGAACATGGGAGCACAATGTTCAACACCGAAGTATACCCTCACTGGTGAGATCAGATCACAAACTAATCTCGCTGGAGGTCCTCATCCCACCCCACCTGAAATAAAAAGACCACAGTAAAGAACTTCTCGAAGCCGACTTCACACTTCTAAAGACTAGTGTGGTCTCCTTTAAGGTCATGAGCCGACGGAAAACAGTACTCAAGCCGCTGAATCACTTACAAATGCCTTCTACCAGCACCTGCAGGACTGCATGGATAAGGCAATCCCAAGCAAAACAAAGACTCTTTGTACCAAAGGCAAGCGCCCAGTCTGGTGGACCCCAGCCATAAACAAACTCTACAACAAAAGGAGGAAGCTACTACAAGATAGAGCAAAATCCTTAAAAGGTAAGACACCCTTGATCACTATAAGTAAAAACTAAGAGCTCTCATAAAATCATCCAAAGCAAATTTTGAGAGAAAAATAGCTAAAGACTCAAAAGACAATCATAAGGCCTTCTTTAGCTATGTTAAAAACCTGGGAGGAAACTCCCAGATATGCTCAGAACTAGTTCAAAATGATGTGAAGATTACTGATCCTACAGACATTGCCAACATACTGGCTGACAGGTTCAGTGCAAACTTCTCCCCTGCCGCGCCCCCAAAAGGAGAGATATATATACCAAGCGATTGCAGCCCCCAAACATCTCCAACGCCCAAGTGAGAACTGCTCTCTCCAAAGCAAAAACACAGCATCCATGGGACCTGATGGTGTCCCCGGCTGTGTGCTCCACGAACTCAACGAGGAATTAAACCCACAGCTAGGACAGCTGTTTAATCATAGTCTTACCTCTGGATACGCACTCCAGGAGTGGCGCACTGCAACTGTGGTCCCACTTCACAAAGGCGGTGCCTCCACCGACCCTGGAAATTACCGCCCATTAGCTTGACAAGCCTTATCTGCAAAGCCATGGAGAGGATCATAATGGACCTCATAAATAAAGACATAGGGAATTTGCAGACTTTGGATCCATCCCAGTTTGGCTTTGTCAAAGGCAGATCATGCCTTCTAAACTTGGTTGACTTTTTCGAAACAGTCACCAAAGCCATTGATGAGGGAAAGGCAGTCCATACAGCCTACCTCGATCTGGCGAAGGCCTTTGATACAATACCCCACTCGGGTATCATTGAAAAACTCATCAGATTAAATGTTAACCCATACATCACAAGATGGGTTGCAAACTGGCTGAGTGACAGAACCCACAGGGTCAGAGTTGCTGGTGCCATGTCAGACTCAAAGCCTGTCACAAATGGTGTACCACAGGGCTCAGTCCTGGGCCCACTCTTGTTTGGCATCTACTTTTCCGAAGTACAAGCAAACACAGGAGGGTTATGGCTGACAAAGTTTGCAGATGACTGCAAACTGGGCGCCATAGTAGAAAACACATCTGACACAGATATCCTTCAGAAGGGTCTCACAGAAACGGATAACTGGTGCCAGAGCCATGGCCTAAAGTTAAATGCCAAAAATGCATAGTCATACCCTTCGGGAAAAACAAGGTTACCCCTAGCTACCAAATAGGTGGCAATCCACTGAGTACAGAAGAAGTTATCAGGGACCTGGGGACCCAGGTTGATAGTAGTCTGTCATTCGACACCCATGTAGCTAACGTAGTTAGGAAGACCTTCTACATTGCCCACCTTATCATGAAGGGATTCTCATCTAGATCAAGGGAGGTCATAGTCTCCCTATACTCATCACTCATCAGACCAATGATTGAGTACAATGCCCCATTCGAATGTATCTGACCCGACACTTGCAGCAGCTGGAGAGGCCACAAAAGTTCCTCACCAAAAGGATAAAGGGTCTCAAACATCTGTCCTATGCTGCCCGACTGAAAGAACTCCAGCTCTATTCAGTCGCCACGCTTGCTCAGAGGTGACCTTTGCCTAACATACACGGCCATGTCAAACCCAGATTTGATGAATATGCTTCACCTCAAAAAATCTAGATCCGTCAGAGCCACAAGGGCGGGAGACTTAAACCTCGACACGGCTATTAATAGGACGTGCTGGAGGGATAGATTCATCACCCAAAGACTCCCTATGCTGTGGAATAAAATCCCGGTATATGTGAGGCAGAGCACCTCGCTGGCCTTGTTCAAGAGAAATCTTGACCAATGGATGGGAGATCGCAGATATACCCCAGGGATTACCTCAGTGTCACTGCTCAACAGAGGCACAGCAAAATAATTGGTATAGTTCCCCATACTAAAGGGGTGGCGTAAGCCACAAAACTATGGGCTAGGCTTGTAAATGCCCTCGGGCAGATAGCCTAGTATGAACCTATGAACAAATATCCACATGTGAAAAGTGGTAATTAATTACTGCACAAAGTTAAAGCTGAGTAAATTCTACTTTTTTTTCACGTTTTTAGAGTATGATTACTGCAAATATTAAAATGCTTTGATCTAATGTACAAGAAATGCAGTATATGAATTTATTTTAATATTATTATTGTAAAATGCTATGATATAGTATTTCAGTTATTAAAATGAGTATATAATTTTTAAATTGTTATGGGGTCTACATAGTTCCCTTTTGCCATATTTCTTTATGTTGATGTACTAATGTCTGAAGACTTGTGTTGCACTTCAGCAGTTTTGACTCTAAAAGTATGTACAAATGTACTTGGTTGTATATAGTTTTGTAACCAAAGTCACTGATGAGCAGTACAAGTTGAGATTCTGTAAACATTCAAGAGAATGTCAAATTATCAGACAGGATGCTTTAATCCTGTCTTTTATATTCTGACAAGAGTCCATTTTCTCTAAATTGTACCACTTTTAATTTTATTCAGAGCTTATCTTTAAGAGGAAAGCTGTTCTGCCAGCAAAAGCGGGATATGCTCATTTGCCTTCAGTGTACAGAATGCTGTATCAGTAAAGGCAAGTTATCGGTCTTATTTGTTTAAGTCATTGCATATTGTTGCCTTCCTGTACTAAACAACTTCTTTACGTAGGCCCTGGAAGCTATTTCTGAGCTGTTGTCAACTCTGCTTTTGCCAAATGTGCTGTAAGAGTTTCAGCATTGTGGTTAGTTATGCGTTCCCAAACTTGGGATTAATGTCAAAGGCTGGCAGTGGAAGTGGTGCTGGACATGGCAATTAACTGACTGCACACCTTTGGGTTTTAGTAGCCTGTGGTCTAGGAAGTTCAAGAATGTACATATTTTCTACGCTTATTTCTGAAGATGTCTACGTAAAATCCATCTGACTGCTGTGAATAACAATGTTTATATTTTACATGGGGTGTCTCCACTCTTGAGGTGCAGGTGGCTTTGTCATGTGCATTGTGTTAATGTAACTCTTCTGTCATTTACTGTAATGTGCATGTCCAGGTGAAAACTGTTTCAGGATTAATAAAGCTGTACGAGTCAAAACCCAATCCTCAAACTGAGGGAGGGAGTTGAATTCCAGTTCTTTTGCTGCCCACTTTTATATTTCCACTACTGGAAACTTTAAATGTCACAGCCATGGTTAATGTGAGTTTGTCTTAAGAAGTGATTCAAATTACTTCATGAGGTTAAAGGTTTAACACTATGTGGTGTCTTATGTCTAAAATTGAGCCATTTATTTTGGAAACTTGCTTAAAACACGAAAATTGATACCATATTTTACCCAGCACAAATAAAAACATGACAAGTATATTTTTCCATTCTAATTAACATCTGGAGTCACTTCAGAGGGCTTCTCTAAGTTCAGCTACTATGTTTTGACGAGTCCTTCACTGTTAATATACAAGAAGCCAGTGGTTGTGTAGTAAAATCCCACTGTACATTCATTCAGTTGACTTTAGTACTTCATTGCATTTCTTCTTCTCATCTGAAACTATTTAAATACAAAAGTGCTGTCTTTCTTATTGTTTTGCTTCACGTGACACACTTAGTTTCTTGTCATAAAGAATGGCGACAGTCCGTGCTTCCTAAATTTTTATTTCCTGTTACAGGACTGAAGGAGGCAGCATTGTTGCATAGTTAGCTGTATAGCATGGCTATCCACAACCTGATTAAGAAACCTCTTAAGTACAAGTATTTAGAAATGTGCTGGTTCACCATTTTTGTAGTTTACCTTTTGGGTGTAACACCGTGACGTTTAAGATGCGTTTTATAGTTAAGGATGTTTTTGTACTATTACAGTACAGATATGCAAGATCAAGTATAGAGCGTATTATTTCCAGAAATGTGTGGTTAAAAGTTGTATAAAGAAAGCCTAGGGGGTGGACCTTTGAACATGATCTTTAAGTATGGACAATTATATGTGTTAAAAGTAAAATACAAGTGTATATACATATGATAATTCAAAATAAGGCTGTTGTAACTAAAGGTGATGAAGAGATGCTCATACAATTGGTGCAGTAAAGGTAGCCATTGTTCTTTATGCATACGCATTAACTGCTTTATTTTAAGAATGAGGATCTGTCTAGCTTGTTAGTGAATAGTTTTACTAAAGTATAAGCAGAAATGTAATGTTTTATCATTTTCAGCTAGTTTGTAGAAGGATGATTAAGTGTAGTTATCAAAGTTTAATAGGGAGGGTAGAAGGCAAGGAGGGGGATGAGAAGGGGAAGATGCAAGCTAAAGGCTGTGTGTCATAAGCGTCTACTTTGCACAACCTGCAGATCCAGGTGGTATTTAGAAATGCTGTAAGTAGTTTTGTAAATATGTGAAGACTTGTCTCAGATCATAGTTCTGTAGGTAATGATTTCCAGTGTTTGGCAACATACATAAAGTCAAAGGAGACTCCATGATGGGTGTGAAGATTGGAGGAAGATGGACGAAGGCTGCCAGCCTAGTAAAATAGAATTTGATACATAATTCTATCAATTGTATAAATAAATGTAAAATACAGGCTTGTGTTTTTAAATGAAAGAAAACATTGTAAAATGTGAACTTCAAGATTGTTGCAACATTGCCATCTGCTGTAAGGAAAACCAAGCCAAGCATTTCATGTGTGTCTTTTGAAGCTGAAAAGATCTTATGAATCTTTGTTTACAAGTCTGCTCCAGTGAGTCTGGATGAAAGTTTCAGGCTCATTGTTTAAAGGTTAAAGTTAAGGGCCAGAATTTACATGTGGAAGGTGCTTTATTGCTCTGGTTTCTGCTAGAATGTATATGTGAAATGCCTTTTATTGTTGTAGTCTCCTGAACAGGTGTTAGCTTGCTAAATAATGCAGTTTGTGGCCTGGGAACTCCAGACTAAGTGTCAAAAATGATGTAATTTGGGTGGGCCTTAGAGAGCTGTTGGTTAGTGTTTAAAAACTTTTGTTGAGTGAGAGACTGAAAGCATTTTGATCTTGGACATCTAGCCCAGCACTGCTTATGCTTTATGTATGTAAGTAGGATTATAGCACTGTGTTTTCTCTTAAGATTAGCTAAAGATTAGAAAGTTAGATTAAGTGTTTTTCTTTGACATCAGACCTGTCCTATTGTATTATTTTAAGTTTCTGTGTGATCTCTGAACTCTTCGATATCTCTGTGGTGTAGTAGTATTGTCTTGTGTTTTAATTATTAAATATTTTAAAACCTTTACTTGTGGCTGGTTTATGTAGAGATAATTTAACCTCTACAGTGCATTACATATTTACAGATTTTACTGTCTGAGTCACTCCAAATTAAGCCTTGACTATGAGTCATACTACCATTGGATAATAATATTGCACAGTAATAATTGGACACCCTTTTAAGGTCTTTTAGTAGCTGATAATATTAGCTGAGTGGTGGCAGGAACTACTACTATATGGTCTGGGTAATAGGGGCACAGCTGGAGAACCTGTGCCAGCCTTTTCCCAGGAGGGTCTGTGTGGTTGTATAACCTCTTCTCAAAGTGTGTGTGTGTTGTGTCAGCTACTTGGGCAGGGACGCGAAGCACTGGTTGGACAGAGAGGGTACTGGAGGTTTTATCTTGCCCAGCTAGGCTGACACCTGGACCCTGTAGCTGTGCCAGTGGGGAGTCTTATTGGGGACCTAGTGAGCAAGGGAGTGACCAGCCCCAGACTGTGATCTCTGTGTGCACTTAAGGGAAATTGTACTTTACTGTGTGTATTAGTTATCCTTTCCTCTTTCAAGAGTCGCACTCTCTGGTGTCAGTTGTAAGGATTGAGGCTCCTTGATTGCTGGGCCAGGGCATGGGCGTCACAATGTGCGTTAGTGTTAAAGGTTTCTAGCTGATGTAGATTGTGGAATCATACTTTTCTCGGTGGATTGCATTTTTGGATTATATTTCATGCCAGTTGGCATTTAGTAGGCTTGCTTATTGTATTCTGGGCTACCTTTTTGTTGCACAAGAGTTGAGGTGTTGCAGTTTAACCATTTGAAACACTGCAATGTTGGATATGTGTTCATTGATAGCATACTTAGAAATATTGCTTGTTCTAGTTTGTGTAGTTGTATTTTTGGTATTGAAAATGTTCATAGTTGGCTTGGAAGTAGTAAAATATGTGCAGTATCTCATTGGGCTGGATGTATGAGGAAAAGTTTGGATTTGTATAGGATACCTAGTTTTTAGTTGGTTTTGTCTATTACATAGTGGATGGGTTTATTGAATCTGACATTCTGATTCTAATTTTGTATGATTAGTTGGTTTTGTCTATTACATAGTGGATGGGTTTATTGAATCTGACATTCTAATTCTAATTTTGTATGATTGACCAGTTTAATGTGTGTGTTAATGAGTTAATGGTAAGATGTAAGGCTTGTGTGTTAGTTTGTTTGAAACACAATTATTTTTATTGGCATGTAGTAATGTTTGGACGGTGCAGCAGTAGCATTGTCGCCTCACACCAAGAGGTTTTCCGGTTCGATTCTCGGCTGGGGTGCCTTTTGTGTGGAGTCTGCATGCCCTCCCTGCGTTCGTGTGGGTTTCCTCCGGGTGGTCCGGTTTCCTCCCACGTTACAAAGACATGCATCTGGAGTATTTTTCCCCGGGCCTCTGCTGAAAATTGGCTTCGTTCCAAGTCAAACTTTCCTGCTTAACAAAATGTTAAATAAGTAAAATAAATTTACATCTAACAACCATCTTTCTAGTTTGTGGAAGAATCCCCTTTTTTTGTAGCTGATATACATCATCTGCAATACATGTTAAGGTAAAATCATCTGCATATTGTACAACTGTAGATTTCTCTAATATGATATACATATCGATGTCCTTCATTTGATCACTGTTTTAATATTGATCAATAGTGGGAAGTATCCTACCAAGGATAGTGTATGTCTGACCAATATAGCAAAGGTTTGGGTGCCTTCCTCTCACACCGTACATCTGACTCATGACTTAATGCATAAGGGTACATGCTTGTACACAAGGGACATACTGGCATGAAGTCCACATCCAGAGAATAAAAATATATCTGTTGTGAGGAGATAAGTTTTCCCTTTTGGAAATTACCTGTTTCACTAGGTTTTACTATTTGGGTATTTTTTTTTTCATATTAACAAAGAAAAGTAAATATGACTGCAGTAGGCAGATTCCCTTTAAAGACAATAATTCTAAATGTTTATTCTCCCTTGGTCCAAACCAGAACTTTAGAAAGTGCTATATATGTAAGTCTTTTGTCCGTTGGACAATTAGGAGTTGTTTTGCCTCTCTGAAAATATTTTAAGAGAAGCTGATATTAAAGGTGCTTGCAAGAGATGGAATGGCATCTGAGACATCTCTTTCAGAAGCTCCTCAACAGCCACAAACAAAAGGCAAAATGCCTAAAACTTTGGAGGTTTTTGGTTGGTTGGACCTGGATGTCTATGTTGTGACACAAGCCCATTGACTGCCCATTTTCTGTTGCTGTTCCTGCTGTCATGACCCCTCCAAAGGATATCATGAGTTGGTAAACAGTGGATATGTCCCATTCAACTGCTCAGCCAGGAGGCATGGCTGTGAAGGGGGGGGGGGGGTAATCAGTTGGTAGTTTCTGGGGACCACAGGGCATTCTGCACATCCTTTTTTTCAGATAATGTATCAGGTACCCTTATTGAGGTGCATCAGGAGTTTACTCCTTTTCTCAGTATTTCTGCTGATACTCTTAAAAAGATGAAGCAGGAAACAAAGCATCTCTCTCCTCGGTTTCTCCTATGCCAGCTGATCTATAGTAAGAGTGGTATATTTTTTCTAAAGGGCTCTATAAAGTTCTAATGTTATTAGACTCCTCAGTTTCTTTCCACTATTTATTCCTGACAAGAGGGATACATCTTCAGAGGAACATAATTCTTCAGATTCTGGTATCGATTCTAAGGCTTAATCCTCAACAGATTTACTTACCTACATAGTTTGAGTCAGGGAATGAAGATACCCTTTCTCCTGACTCCCTTTTAGAGAAACTGTCTTTTAGTGACACTATTTTAAAGATAATATAGCATTTCCGCTTGGAGGGAAAGCAAGTATCTGGTGTACACATAAGATGGTATGAGTTGTTAAACAGTGGATATCCCTAAACATTCAGCCATGTCTCCTGTGCTTGATGCTTTACAGGATGGTTTCCTGTCTGATTATTTGACTCCTGAGTCACAGCTACCAGCTGCAGAGAAAACTGGTAAGTTTTACAACTAGGGACGGCTTCTACCTGTCACACCTGGGCTTTCGGATATTGGCAAAGGCTCTTGCTACCCCCATAGTGCCTTTTTTAGGCAAGGCTCAAAAGACAAACCCACCTCCATAGGTATCACAAGGGATAAGAAACTAAGAGTAATGCTACTCAACGCCAGAAGTCTAAACTCCCCTTAGGACGGAGTACATCGATATCTGTGCAGTAACAGAAACCTGGTTCAAGGCTCCTGAGAGCACCCCAGCACTACCAGGTTATACCTCATACCATGCTTTTCAGACCCAAAACTTGGACCGAACCACAAAAGGAGGGGGAGTATCAATATTCGTCAAAGATACCCACACCTCCAGGTTGGTGGCACAGCACGAAGCATCAGAGACTATCCATGTGCAAATAACAGTGGGTAAAACTGCCTTCCAGTTTATAGCCTGCTACAGACCACCCTCCCAAACCCAGGAACCCCACTCAGCCTTCCTGAGAACACTGGAAAATATGAAGGTCTCTCCAAACACCATTATATTGGGCGACTTCAACTACCCAAACATAGACTGAGAGCATTACTCTAGCTCCAACACCCTACCCCAAAGGTTCCTAGAATTTATAAACCCAAATGCTATGGAACAACTTGTTACCACTCCCACAAGAGGGGAAAACATACTGGACCTGATCATCACCAACATGGGGACTCTATGCTCCAGACCAGAAGTGTATCCCTCGCTGGTAAGATCAGACCATAAACTAATCTCACTGGATATTCACATCCCGATCCCACCCCCTGCCCAGAAAACCACAGTGAAAAACTTCTCTAAAGCAAATTTCACACTCCTCAAAACCAAGGTGGAATCCTTCAAAGCCCCCGGGCCTGTGGAAAATACAGCCCAGACCGCAGAATCCTTTATAAACGCATTCTATGAACACCTTCAGGAATGTATGGATCATGCAATCCCAAATAAAACCAAGAGCCAATCCTCCAAAGGCAGGCGTCCTGTCTGGTGGACCCTAGCCATAAACAAACTATACAATAGAAGGAGGAAGCTACTACATGATAGAGCAAAATCCCAAAAAGGGAAGGCATCTCTGATCAGTATCAGCAAAAAACTACGGGCACTCATAAAATCGTCTAAGGCCAGCTTCGAGAGAAAAATTGCGCAGGACACTAAGGATAATCACAAGGCTTTCTTTAGTTATGTTAGGAACCTGGGTGAGAATTCCCAGATATGCTCAGAATTAGTCCAAAATGACAAAAAATACACCAAACCCACTGACATTGCCAGCATCCTAGTTGACAGGTTCAGCGCAAACTTCTCCCCCCCTCCCCACCAAAAGGGCAAATGTCTATCCCAGCAGAGTGTTGCCCCCCCCTGACATCTCAGATGCTCAGGAAAGAGCCGCCCTCTCCAAAGCAAAAAAACACAGCATCAATGGGATCAGACTGTGTCCCGGGCTGCGTCCTACATGAACTCCAAGAAGAGCTAAACCCAAACATAAAACTACTGTTCAATCTCAGCCTTACTACAGGATATGTACCCAAAGAGTGGCGTACAGCAACAGTGGTCCCTCTCCACAAAGGTGGTGCCTAAGCGGATCCTGGAAACTCGCCCCATAAGCCTGGCTAGCTTGGTCTGCAAAGCTATGGAAAGGATCATCGTGGACCTCATAAATAAAGATATTGGGGACCTACAGACACTGGATCCTACCCAGTTCGGCTTTGTTAAGGGCAGATCCTGCCTCTTAAACCTGGTCGATTTCTTTGAAACAGTCACCAAGGCCATTGACGAGGGGAAGGTGGTCCACACAGTCTACCTGGACCTCGCAAAAGCCTTTGATACAATACCCCACTCGGGCATTATAGATGAGCTCACCAGCTTAAATATAAGCCCCTATGTCACTAGATGGGTTGCAAATTGGCTCAAGGACAGAACCCACATGGTTAGAATTGCTGGAGCCATGTCAGACTCCAAACCAGTTACAAGTGGCGTCCCACAAGGCTCAGTCCTGGGACCTCTCTTGTTCGGTATATATTTCTCGGAGGTACAGGCCAACACTGAAGGACTGTGGCTGACCAAGTTCGCAGATGACTGCAAACTGGGCGCCATAATCGACTCTCCAGCCGACACAAGCATTCTCCAAAAGGGCCTCATAGAAACAGACAACTGGTGCCAGAGCCATGGCCTCAAGCCAAATGCCAAAAAGTGTATAGTCATCCCCTTTGGCAAAAACAAAGTGCCCACAAATTACCACATAGGTGGTAATCCATTAAGTACAGAAGAAGTAATTAGGGACCTGGGGACCCAAGTTGATAGCAATCTTTCATTTGACAACCACGTGGCCAAAGTGGTTAGAAAAACATTTAATATAGCTCACCTAATCATGAAGAGATTCACATCTAGATCAGGGGAGGTCATCGTGCCTCTTTACTCATCCCTCATCAGGCCCATAATTGAGTACAATGCCTCTTTTGGGATGTACCTTACCAGACACCTGCAGCAACTGGAAAGACCCCAAAAGTACCTCACCAAGAGGATCAAAGGGCTCAAACAGATGCCATATGCTGCCCGGTTAACGAAACTCCAGCTCTACTCAGTGGCATACCGCCTGCTCAGAGGTGATCTGTGCCTGACGTATAAAGCCATGTCCAACCCGGAATTAATGGACATGCTGCACCTCAGAAAATCCAAATCCCATCGAGCAACGCGCTCGAGAGACTTGAACCTCAGCACTGAAATAAATAGGACATGCTGGAGGGACAGATTCATAACCCAGAGGCTCCTTTCAGTCTGGAATAAAATCCCAGTCCAGGTTAGGCAGAGTCCCTCATTGACTCTCTTCAAGAGGAATCTTGATGAGTGGATGGGAGATCGTAGGTTTACCCCGGGTATCACTTCTGTGTCACTGTTAGACAGAGGCACAGTATACTAACCTCGAAAAAGGGCATAGCAAAATTAATTTAAAATGGGTGGCAAAAGCCAAACACACTCTGGCTAGGCTTATAAATGCCCTCGGGCAGATAGCCTAGAATGAACCTATGAACTCTTAATTTCTGTATTAGACTCCTTCCTCAGACCCTCCTATGATTTCTTTTGAGTCAGATAAACCAGCTAAACTCTGTTTACTAATGTTTTGCCGAATTAACAGGGTAGTAGAGCCGTGGACTGGTAGAAAAGAAACTGCACACTTCTGCTACACCTTTTTTTATTTCTTTCTATGCTATTAACTATCAGTCTCATAAGGCCAGGTACCTCTTGTCAATTTTTGATAGCACGAACATGCTAATTTCGGTACAACACATTCCCCCTTTGGTCTTTGCTTACCTCTGCTACTCTGGTTCAAGATATTCAGTTAAGTATGATTATAATGCTGCTGATGCATCATCTTGGTGCTGGCACAACAGCAACTGGATCTGTGTTAAGGTATTCATGGGTTACATTTGCAATCCTTGTCTAATGTCAATGCTAAATTACTTGATGGTTCTGTTGGACAGAGTTAAGTTTTTACATCCAGTTCCTGCTGAGATTTTCAAAAACTTACAAGACAGAGAAAGATCATGCAAGTCTTCAAGCAACGTTTCTCTCTCCTTTCCCAGAATTATGGAGGAAAATACCCCCTCAAAAGCAGGACCTTCCTTTCACAAAGTTCCTTTGCAGATAACTCTTCAAACCTATGACCACCTTTCTCTTTGCCTCTTCCCACGCATCACTTCAGCCTACCCCCTCTGGCCTTCCAGGGAAACATTCGAAGTCCCTCCACTTCAGTGATTGTTAACTTCAGACAAATGAGTTCTCAACATAATTCAGAGAGGCTACAAACTCAAGACTAAAATTCAAAAAGACTGCAAACTCAGACGGTTTTGAAACCTTCCTCATCTGCCTTCTGGAATTCCTTAAATTTCCCCAAACCAAGAACACCTGGCTTTGCAAATCATACAAGATCTGTACCATCAGGGAACTATATAATTAGCCCCCCCCCCCCCAAAAGGGTAAGGGATTTATTCAAGACTATTCCTTGTTCCGAGAAAAGAGGATACATGGAGACTTGTTGTTTAAATATCCTGAGCACATTTTTAAGAATCCAGAAACTGAAAATGTTCTATCCACTGTCTTCTGCCAGTGATACTCAAGCTTTCCTGGTTACCCTGGACCTAGAGGATGCCCATCTTCAAATTCCAATTCGTCTAGATCACAGAAAAGTCTTGTGATTTTTTTTTTTCAATATTCAAATTTGTCCATTGGTCGTACTAGACCTCCAGTGGTTGCAAAATGGCTAGCTCATGTTATAGCATTATTCAGGTTCCAGGATCTCCACATATACCCTTATTTAGACAATCTTTTTCATATGAGATATAACACCCCCTCTTCTGGGCCAGTAATCAAGGAGCCTTAATCCTCACCACTGACGCTGGTGAGGGATGTTCACTTGGAAGAAAGAGATACACACAGTATTTCCTGATGCAGCTCTCTGCACCAAGCACAATTTCCCTTAAGAGCACCCAGGGAACACACTCAGTCAGGAGGTTGGGTTTCTGTCTCTCTCTCTAGGCCCCCAATAAGACACCCCCCCCCCCACTGGCACAGCTGTAGAGTTGAGTCCTCAGCCGAGTGTTCCAAGCCAACTCCTCTACCACCCTCTCTGTAAAACCAGTTCTCTATGTCCCTGCTCCAAGCAACTGAGACAGACACTGAGATTTGATTTTCACACACGCACACACACACGTGCACGCACCAGGGAAAGGCTAACAAAGATTTACTTACTCTGTTACCCTTTGCCCACACTATAAGGTAGTTAAACTGCTACCAGCCAGCTGCTCTAAGGCTCTTACAAGGGTACCCAATTATACTGAGTAAAGTTAATACTAATACAAATGGTAGTGTTTAACCAATAAGGCAAGGCTTTCAGGAGTGGCCACCGTGTCACTAAATAAGTACAAGTACTCTCAAAGGTTAAAATATTTTCTAAAAGACAAGTGACAATGAAAAGTTTATTTATTTAACATTTGTTAACTGGGAATGTCTGATTAGGACCGAGCCTATTTTCAGTGGAGGCCTAGGGAGAAATGCTCTAGACGCATGCCTATTAAATATGGGAGGAAACCAGAGCACCCAGAGGAAATCTGAAAGCAGGGAGGACATGCAGACTCTGCACAGAAGGCACCCCAGCTGAGAATCTAACTGGAAAACCTCTTGGTGTGAGGTGACAATGTTAACTGCTGCACCACTTCGCTGCAAATATATTTAATAATAAAAAATAAAAGCACATGAAAATGCTGAATATCTGTTTACATAAACACCAGAGTTTCAAGTCATGGGAAATATTAAAAATAACACAGATGGATAGATTCACACAGATACAGAAAAACATTACTTAACTATTCTCACTATATTTTCCTTACTGATTTAAAATATTACTGTTCCCTGTTTACTTACTAGCAAGGCAAGATGATGCGGGTCAGTGATCCTTCTTTGCCCGGTTTCAAAAACAGACTGCCCTGAGACTTCTGTCTTAGTATTAAAACATCATTTCAGTGCTGGAGTACAGAATTACAACATATACATCTGGTCATCTGACTTCTGGTTCCCACACTACCCCCTTTACTAGAAACTGATCCAGAATCTCATACATATGTGTTTCCATGGATAGAGATAGAGCTTTGCTAAGATGTGTTATAGCATCTGGAAGCTATAAAACCATTTCAAAACCTCCACCCTTCCATGGTAGCAAATCAGTTCACCATTCCAAGTCATTGAACTACAGGTACCAGTATGACTTGTAATCCATGTGGGTGTAAATGACCTGAGACATACCTCACTAGACTATATGAAGGGAGACATCATGGAGCTATCATAATATGTATCCCAGGCTGGTATGAGCCTAGCATTGAGTGGCATTTTGCCTTTTCCAAGGATGAATCCACAATATGAACAAAAGCTGACTGACTTTAATAACTGGCTTAGTTTCTGGTGTCATTCTAAGGAGGTGCAGTATTTGTCAGCATGGAAGGAGATGGTCAACAAACTGCGCTGCTTTGCCAGGAATGGTCTGCACCTCTCCTATCTAGGCTTTCGAATATTAGCTAAAACACTGTCCTTCCCCATAGTGCCTTTTTTAGAGAATGCCAAACTGAAAGCACTTCTGACATAGCAAATCAAAATCAAGAAAATCTAAAGGTGTTACTCCTCAATGCTAAGAGTGCAAACAAAAAACTCCACTCCCTAGAAGCTCTCTTCACGCTAGAGAATGCTGATGTCTGTGCAATCACTGAGACACTGTTTAAAGTCGTGGAGAGCACACCAACAGTGCAAGGTTATAATGCCTTCCACACGTTTAGACCAGCTGCTACACAGACAAGGGACTAAAGGTGGAGGTGTCTCCATTTGTGTCAAAAATTAATATACCTCAAGGCTGGTCAAACAGGACAATGCACTTGAGCTTCTCCATGTTCAAATCAAAATGGGTAAAATTCACTGCCACTTCCTTGCAAGCTATAAGTCACCCTGTATGACCCAAGAAAACCCACACCATGTATTTAAACTTATTGGAAGCATTCACCATCCAAACCAATACCACATTCATGGGTGAATTAATTACCCCAATATTAACCAGGAATTGTATAGAACACTAAACGTACAGGCACAGAAATTCCTGGATTTTGTAAACTCAAACTCCCGGGACCAGATTGTCAATACACCAACAAGGGGTGCAACCATACTGGATCTAGTCCTCCGTAATATGGGAAGAGTGCTGAACACCTCCTAATGTAATGTCTTCTCTGGTAAGCTCAGGCCATAGAATGATGGTCCTTGAAGTAAAAATAAAACCTGGAACCCCAGCTAAACCTGGAAAATTCAGGAACTACTGTAAAATTAACCTCCTACTATTAAGTGATAACCTGGCAAAATGTCAAGCCTCCATAAACCCAGAGAACACTGCTGCTTTGGCAAAACTGTTCACAGAAACCTTATACAAGCATCTTAATAGCTGCATAGAGGCAGCTCTGCCCACCAGGAAGAAGTACAGAACTAACTCAAAAAACAAGCCATCCTAGTAGAATCACATCATCAATAGGCTTTATAACAGAAGGAAGAAAATCATGGCAAAAATTAGAAGGTACAGCACCCAGAAAGATAAAAGCACTCTCATCAAACTAAACAAGCCACCCAAAGGACAAATAAAGTCTACCAAAACCAAGTTTCAGGTAAATATAGCCTGTCAGGCCAAGGACAACTATAAGGCATTCTTTAGCTATGTCTGCAACCTCAAAGGCAATGCACAGTTGTGTGCAGAGCTCATTGTAAATGGAGCCACCTATACTGAGCCAGAAGATATAGCAAACCTACTGGCCGACAAATTCAGCTTCAACTTTACCCGTCTTTCCCTTTCACATTTCCCTCAGGAAGTACCATTAAATATAACTCTCCCTGCTAGCACTATGGAACAGGTCCTTAATGCTCTCCCTAAGACCAAGAACACTGCATCAGTGGGCCCCGACAGTATGACAGAACAGGCCCTCTGGAATTGCTATTTAATTGTAGCCTCCAAATGGTCTTTTCATGCCTCATTAATAAAGAACAGCAACAGTCATCCCTCTGCACAAAGTTGGGTGATCTTCAGACCCTGGAAACTACAGACCCCCTATGTCTCACTAGTCTCATATGCAAAACCATGGAAAGAATTATTATGGAAATGATCAGCAATGACATAGGAAACCTTCAGACACTGGACCCAACCCATTTTGGTTCATCAAGAGCAGGTCATGCCTACTCAACCTGGTGAACTTCTTTGAGAAGGTCACCAAAGCAGTGGATGAGTGAAGAATGGTTCACACTGCCTACCTGGAACTGGCAAAGGCATTTGACACAATCCTCCATTTGGGCATTGTTGACAAACTTAAGAGGTTAGGTACAAACCATTATGTAACCCAGTGGGTAGCCAGCTGGCTCACAGACAGGACCCAGAAAGTTAGAATTGGAGAGTCCACCTATACAAAGAGGCCAATCACAAGTGGAGTCCTTTGGGGTTGGGCCTAGGACCACTCGTTTTTGGCATTTACTTCTGTGAAGTCAAGGCCAACGTCAGTGGCCCTGACTAACTAAATTTGCAGATGATTGCAAATTAGAAGCTGTCATTGAATCGGCCACCGATACAAATTGTTCTCCAGGAAGGGCTGTCACAAACAACTGGTGTCAGAGCCATGGACTAATACTGAATACCAAGAAATGCATAATAGTATCCTTTGGGAAGTCAGCCACCCCTAGTAACTGTCATGTTGCAATACACTGCTAAGAGTTGACCCCATAGTCAGGTTCTTTGGGACACAGACCGTATTTTAGCCTTTGACCATCATGTGTCAACAGTAGTGAGGAAATCATGCAATATTGTGCAGCTTTTAAACAAAGGTAAGAAATCTAGGTCCAAGGAAGTCATTGTTCCATTGTATTTGGCATTCATCAAACCTATCACTGAGTACAATGCCCATTTTGGTATGTACCTAACCAAGCATATCCAACAACTGGAATGTCCACAGAGATGCCCCAGTAAAAGAATGCAAGACCGCCTCAAGGCCCTATCTCTGTATTCTGTCTCCTACAGGATGTTGAAGGAAGCTCTATCCCTGGCATACATGGTATTGTCAAACCCCACTCTGAACTTCCTGCATATCTGCAAAACAAACAGCACCAGAGTTACCCATTCTAAAAACTTAAATCTTGCCTGTGACGCAACTAGGACCTGCTGGAGAGATAGGTATGTATCCCAGAGATTACTCCTTCTCTTGAACAGGCTCCCCATCCATGTGAAGCGGAGCTCCTCCCTAACCCAATTCAAGTGCAACTTGAACAATTGGATGGGGAGCTGCAAATTCATCCCTGGTCTGGCAGCTATGTCTCTAATGGACACAGACAGCCTGTAAATGGTTCATCTCCCAGGCCCCTGCTTGTAATTGTCACCTTCCAAGTCCTTGCTTACACTTATCAAGGATACCAGAACTTGTCCGAGATTTGACATGCATGGCTAAGCTTAAAAATGACCTTGTGCTTCTTAGGCTAGTAAACCCCTATGAACCTTTACAAAACACTGCGAGAGTAATGCCTTTCCCAGGGCCAGAACTAGTTTTGCCAGATCCTTTCTTTAAAGTATTCTGGACTTCAGCTCTATACCTCAATCCTCCACCCAGTTAGTATAAAATCTATGGGGATCTTCCAACTAGTGAATAATACTGCAGCAGTGATCAACGGAAGGACATAGTACAATTTTGTAAGAACTTAACATAACAGTAAATCTCCACATAGGTCACTGTTGCAGCATATGCACCCTCTCTCTATCCTCCGTTTACATAACAGTAGATCTCCACATAGGTCACTGTTGCAGCATATGCACCCTACCTCTTTCCTCCTTTTACATAACAGTAGATCTCCACATAGGTCAATGTTGCAGCATATGTACCCTACCTTTTTCCTCCTTTACATAACAGTAGATCTCCACATAGGTCACTCTTGCAGCATATGCACCCTACCTCTTTCCTCCTTTACATAACAGTAGATCTCCACATAGGTCACTGTTGCAGCATATGCACCATCCCTCTATCCTCCATTTACATAACAGTAGATCTCCACATCGGTCACTGTTGCAGCATGTGCACCCTCCCTCTTTCCTCCTTTCTACTGCTCCTTGTCCAAGATGGACCTATCCTTTCTCCTCTTTTCCCTGCTAACTTTGAGTCTTTTTTCCTTTTCTTTTCTTTTCTGTTCTTTTTGTAACCTCAGTCATCTCTTTCTGGAACAAGAAATCTCTTAGGAACTTTGTATCCATATGTAAACTATACAACAAAAGAAAAAATAAACTCTAAATTATTTAGTAGATCCAAAACCTATATTCTCAAAGATAATACCAAAAGCATTGCAAAACATTGAAGAACAGTGTCCGGTCTACTAAAGGAGCCCATTAACTTAGACTGGCCTTTGAAGCCTAAGATAATTACAAATCCTTCTTTAGCTATGTTAGAAAAAATACCCTTTATTTATTAGAACCCATTCGTAATGGGACTCCTCCTAACTCAACAAATACTGCCAGTATACTTGCAAACCACTTTAGTGCCAAATATTCACCCCTGAGATTTCCATTCAGTACCCCAAAATATCTGAATTGTGCTTACTCCACAATTATCTATAATGGTATTTTTTTGAGTACTAACCAAGACCAAAAATACTTTCTCCATGGGACCTGACAGCATACCTGGTTGCTTAATTAATAATGTTAAATATGCCCCTTGCATACCCACTCCTCAAACTCTTTAACTTAAGTTTAGCAAATGGTTTTGTTCCTGATGACTGGTGGAGAGCAGTGGTGATGCCTATCCATAAGCGTGGCCTTACAGCCAATCTGGGTAAATACAGACCCATTAACTTTACAAGCTTCATCTGCAAAGCCATGTTATAACTGAGTTCATAAACTAATATCAGTAATCTTGTTAGAATTAACCTCCCAACAGTTTGTTTTTTGTGAAGGGTAGAGCCGGTTTGTTTAATTTGGTAACTTTGCTTTAAATGGTTACTTCAAGCTGTAGATGTTGGCCATGCAGTGCACCTTTGTATCTTGGTCTGACTAAGGCCTCTGAAATTCTACCTATACATGGTAAGATAGATGGTGAACTTGCTGAAAGGCAGAACCCACACAGTGAGAGCTGCAGATTCCTCATCAGTAAGTATAAAAATGACCATTAGTATCCCACAGGGCACAGTGCTGGTACCTCTCCATTTTGGTATTTATGTCTCAGATTTTCAAGCAGATGTAAAACCTCTGGATAACAAAGTCTGCAGATGATTGCAAACTGGGGTTTGTTGTCATAGCACCCTATGACACCCAGGCCAACCTTTCTGTAGTAAAGTCTTGTACTAAAAATGGGTTCAAGCTAAATACTTGAGTGTAGTATCATAACTGTTTTGATAGACATCTCTGGCCCTCATTATATGGCCCAGATAGCACTCTGCAAAATTAAAATGTAGTTAGGGACCTGGGTACTTTGGGGTGATTGCTCCCTGTCTTTTGACCATCATGCAGCAGTGGTTGTCATGAAATCCTTTTATTTAATCCAGCTAATTACCAAAGGAATACGACAAGGTGTAAAACAGTAATCACTCCATTATACCCAGCATTAATATGGCCTCTTACCAAGTACAGCTTTCCATTTAGGACGTATTGCACTTAACATATCAGATAATTAGAAAGATCCCAAATGTCCTTAACCAGTTGTTCATAGACCTAAAGTCCATGGGCTAACAAGAAAGGCTGGAAGCTCTTTCTGTTTTAGTATCTTATAAGCTTTTGAGGGGAGATTTTTTCTCCCATTTACTGTACCATTAGTGACCTGATTATCCTGAAACTTGCTTCCCCAAGTCCAAAATCCACATGAATACTAGAAACATGAATTCCAATCTTCACCATCAGATAATTAAAATACTGCGGTTGGACAGAATTATAATCCAGCACCTCTCAAACCTCTGGAATAAACTTCCCTGCTTGTTAAGCAGTGCGACTCTTTATCTTCCTTTAACCATAATATAAATGCTTGGATCATCAACCCCCGTTTTCCCATTTTCACAGAATAGATGTGACGTATCATCTGTCACCATTTCTTTTGATTCAGTGCTGCTCGTCTACCTTCGACAGTCATGCCTGACTGTCTTAGATCTTCTTTCACACAATCCATCTCTCTGTTTACTGATCTAGGGCTGGGGGTTGGCATAATGGTTAAAATGTTTATCTCCTAGGCTCAAGTTAAAGGGTTTAATTCTAACTTTGGAAAGCATAGTTAGGCTAAAAAAGGCCACGTGGAGTTGTTAGCTTAGTACTCACCTATGAACCTATGGACATCTTTGTTTCCTTTTTCCTTCTTCCCATCTGTCCCACATCTCCTTTACCAGACTGTCCTCTGCTTTCCTTCACATATACCCGAACGACCATAATCTGTTCTCTTTTATCTTTTCTACAGTTGGAACTACGTGGGCTTCTGCTCTGATAACACTCGTTTCTTTGTCCCACAGTGTGCATCTTATCCCCTATCTCAGGCACTTAATCTCCATCAACTGTAACTTTCTCAGAACCTCTTCCTTCACTGCCCAGGTTTCTGTACCATATAGTAATACTGGTTGCACCTCTGTTTTGTAACCCATACTTTTCAGCTTCTTTGGCATTCTTCTGTCACACACTACCCCCTGATACTGTGTGTCACTTAGTTGCAGCCCTTGACCATTTCATTCAGACTTCTCCTCAACCACCCTTCCCAGATACTTGAAGTTGTTAATCTGTCCCACTTTTTCACCCATTTATCCTAATTTTCAGCTTCTTCCATTTCCCCCATTTGCAGAGCTGCATCAGCTGTCTTATCTGTACTCAGTTTCATACCATTTGCTTTCAGTTTTGCATTGCATTCCCTTATTTGCTGAAGTTCTTCAGAGTCTGCTTGTAGTGGCACATCATCTTAATAAAACAGCTTTGTTGATCTGCCCCTTATGACCTGTTTGCTAATGTAGTCCATCACCAATATAAGCATCAGAGGGCTCAGAGTTGATTCCTGATGCACAACCACTCCCACTAGCAACACCTCGGTAAATCTGAGCACTGTTTGTATTTGGTTTACTGGGTCATTATATGTAGCCTGCACTGATTTTACCAATGTTCCCATGACTTCTAACCATCACAGGACTGTCCAAATAAGCTTTCTTGGGACTTTGTCATGTGCTTTCTCCAAGTCTAGGAATGTCCAGTTGAACTCTTACCGCATCTCTAGCTTCTTGACAGCTATCTGCCTTACTGTATACATCAGGTCATTTGTGATGCATCCTTATTTGAATCCAAACTTCTCATTTTCAGTTTTATTTCTACACCTTTGTGTATTCAGTTTGATACCTCTATAATATCCCCAGTTGTGAATGTCCCCTGTAGTCTTGTTCACTGGCACTGTAATGCTTATTCTTTGAGCATACTGATATGCCTTTCTGTCTGTACTGCTGCGAGTACCCTCAGGAGCCATTTCTCCCTTATCATACCTGACATCTTGATCATATCTGCCGTAACCTTATCTAAGCCTGCTGCTTTCCCTAACTTCATTTTCTTTAGTGCTGTACTTACATATTTAGTGGACTCTTCCTTCTCCTCCATTGTTGGCTGTGTCTGGGGCAGTACTGCCTCTGTGGGAGATGTTCTTCGTTTTCCATTGCTGCAGTCCTTACTATTGGGTATAGTCCGCATCCAGTCGGCCCGAATACCAGAGTATAAGGCTGACGTCGGTCAGGGCGCATTAGACTGACGTCAGTACGTTAGGGTACTAATGCGCATGACCGGCGTCATATCCTCAGTCTTTTTTGCCGCGTGGTCCGATGCAGAAGCAGTTTTGCGAGTGCAGGTTGGCGTTCTGAAATATTTCCGAAACCGGAGTTTCAGACCGAATCAGAGTTGGCTAAGTACCCCGTTGGGGAACATTTTTGTTTTTTCTTGCCTCAGTATTTTACCGGATGTCAGAAAAAGTGAATAACTGTATTTCTTGTGGGAAACAAATACCTCATAGGGATTACCATACATTGTGTATACCTTGTTTAGGGCCTGAGCACGACGTTGTTGGTTGCCGCTCTTGTGCTAGGTTTAACAAACGCACTATTAAGAGGAGGTTAGACTGTGCCAGATTAGTGTTTGGGAAGCGTTGCAATTATAAAATGCCGTCGGATGCTCCGGCGCCGCTTCCAAGAAGCGCAAGGACAAAACAGCGAAGCCTAGGGTTGATGAACCGGCAGTCCAGGACGTCGGTTCTTTAGGTGGCTCAGTGGAGCCAGAGGTTTTGCCAGGAGTTTCTATGGAGTCTCAGGCAGAAACTTTACTGTTACAGGATGTACCCTCTCAGGAGGCAGGCCAGGCTGAGGGGCCTTCTCAGGTAACTATTCTTCCCTCTTTTCCCACAGTAGTTAGAGCCTCTCCTTCTGTTGCCAAAACTTCTTTTAGAGGTAGGCCAACTTCAGCTTCAGTAGGGGCTTCTCCTAGCCTTTCGGGTTCTGTACCTAAGAAACATATGCTTAAAATGGCAGAAGATTTGATTACTATGATTAGAGGTTCTATGGGCCCTCCTGATAAGAGGCCTAGAGTGGAACCAGAGTTTGACAGTTTTGAACAGGGTTCAGGGGCTTCTGAGTCTTCTCGGAAGATTTGCAGGAGTATCCTCATTATTCTGATTCTGATGTGGATGATGCCACTCCTTGGCTTCTCCTCCTGAGGATTTTTCATTTTCAGAGACTCTGCATTCCATGAGGGAGCACTTTAAATGGGAAGGCCAGGATTACTCTGATTCCAGGAAGAGGCTTAGGGAATTCTTGTTTTACCCCAGCATAGGCCCTTAGCTATACCTCCTGTGTTGCATGTGGTGGAAGGTGCTTTTGCAGAGGCTTCCCTGAACCCTGATTCTTTGCCTCCTGCTCCTGTTAAACCTGATAGGTACTATAGGGTGCCCGAAGCTCATAAGTATTTGTTTAAGAGTCCTAGGGCGGACCCAGAAACTGTTTCTCAGGGACCTAAAGGTGTTAAGGCCTCTGTGGTTAAAAATCCTGTTCCCACTGACAAAGAGGCAAGGGCGTTAGATAGGTGGGGTAAGAAAGTGTATACTTCTTCCACTCTAGCCATGAGAGCGTTGAATTGTCAGTTTCACATGCTGAAATATCAAAATTATCTCCTTTCACAATTGAAATCTAAGGTGGATGCTTTGGCGGAAGGTATTGATTGTAAAGACTTGCTGGATTTAGTTTATGTGTCTGAACAAGTGGGCAAGCATTCTTTGCAATGTGGTTTTGATGCTGTGCAGGCCTCCTCGAGGGTGGCTGCCACTAGTTCTGTTCTTCGCAGGCATGCCTGGTTGAGGGATCAAAATTTGGCTGAGCATGTTAAGACGAGGATTTTGGATGCTCCTTTACAGTCTGATGTGTTGTTTGGTTCACCTGTGGAAGCAGTTTTAAAGAAAATGGAGGACAAAGCTAAGTCTATGCAAACTGTTAAAGATTTTTGCAGGTACAGCCACCAAGTTTAGTAGAAATTGGCCTGCTAAGGGGTGGACATATCCTGCTTATGATTCCCAGTCTAGGGGTAGGTCTAGGCGTGGTAGGGGCAGGGCTCAAGGTTCTTTTAGGCCTAGAACAGGAGTTCACCTGCTCAGTCTTCTGGTGAGGGCAGGGGTCAGTCCTTTCGTAAACAGACCCAATGACCTGCCTTTTCAGCTGCCAGTAGATTCTCGTCTGGCAGCTCCTTTGGAAGGACGACTGTCTCTTTTCAAAGAAAATTGGGATTTAATTACTCAAGACAGATGGGTGTTGGACATCATTCAGCCAGTCCCTGTATCAGGAAGGGGCCTAGGATTTTATTCTCGCATGTTCCTAGTATCAAAGAAGGGGAACACGTGGAGACTGCTTTTGGATTTATCTCTCCTCAACACTTATCTGGACATTCCCAAGTTCAAGATGTTGACGTTACAACAGCTTTTGCCCCTGCTGGGCAAAGATCACTGGATGGTAACTTTAGATCTCGAGGAAGCTTACCTTCATGTGCCTATCAGGCTAAGTTACAGGCAGTATCTGCGGTTTCGAGCTGGAGATTCTCATTATCAGTTCTCTGCTTTGCCCTTTGGCTTATCTACTGCGCCCAGAGTATTCACAAAGGTTCTGGCTCCAGTGATAGCTTACTTCCGGCTACAAGGACTTCAAATCTATCCTTATTTAGACGACTGCCTGATTCTGGCTCAAGAAAAGGAAGACCTTCTACAGCATCTGGAATATCTTATAGCAGTGCTAAGATGCCTAGGGTATTCTGTGAACGAAATAAAGTCCAGTCTAGTACCCTCTCAAGACGTGTGCTTTCTGGGTGTGAGACTGAATACAGCAGCCCAGATGGCCTTTTTAACCCCGGACAAACAAAAGAGTCTATCACTTTACTTCCATCAACTATCTCATCAGTCCGTGCTGACTGCAGAGACAGTCCTACAAGCATTAGGGTTCATGGCATCTTGTATTCTGGTGCTTCCCCATGCCAAACTGCATATGAGGAAGTTACAATGGTATCTCAAAAATGTATGGACACAGCACTGCCAGTATTTAGACACTGTCATTCAAATAATACCTTGCCTTCAAAGAGAATTTTTGTGGTGGGCTCAGGAATGTCACCTAAACAAGGGACTCTCTGTGACCCGGCCAGAGGCGAGTCAGATTTTACCGACGGATGCCTCAGACATTGCTTGGGGTGCTCATCTAAATGGAAAGTGGATACAAGACAAGTGGCCTGCCAGACTACAGCATCTACATATCAACATGAAGGAGATGTTAGCAGTCCAGTTCGCATTGCTGGCTTTCGAGGAGTTACTTCTTCCAGGGCAGGTGTTGATTCTAACAGACAACACAACTGTCATGTGGTACTTCAACAAACAAGGGGGAACACATTCTTATCCTCTATGCAGGCAAGCAATGATTTTATGGGAGACTGCGCTACGCTTGCACCTAACTCTTCAGGCAAGGTTTCTGCCAGGAGCACAGAACTCCTTAGCAGATATGTTAAGCAGACAAATCATGGATCCCCACAAGTGGAAACTGGATCTTCATGTATTTCAGAAATTGACAGTGTCTTGGGGAACTCCAGACATAGATCTGTTCGCTTCTCCACTAAACCACCAGCTGCCACAGTTTTGCACAAAGGGGTTTCATCACACAGCTTGGAAAGTGGATGCTCTGTCTTTCAGTTGGACAAACCTTCATGTGTATGCCTTTCCACCTCTGCCTCTTCTTCCAAAGGTACTGTTAAAGGTCAGACAGGACAGGCCAAGGTTGATTTTGATAGCTCCAGATTGGCCTCGGCAACACTGGTACCCTCTACTACGGAGTCTGGTAAAGAAGCCTCCATGGCCTTAACCTTTGATTCCACATCTGTTATCCCAGCAGGACGGTCATCTGCTCAATGTCAAGCTTCACTCTCTTCATCTGACAGCCTGGCATATTCTGTGTTGAAACACAGCAGGTCTCAACTTCCTCAACAAGTTTTAAATGTGATTAGGGAAGCTAGAAGACCTAGTACAAGGAAAGTGTACGCAGCAAAATGGAAGAGATTTTTATTTTGGAGTAAAGCAAAGAATTTGGAAATTTCTGAGCCTACTTTGAGTATGGCTCTTCAATATCTTACTGAGTTACTGGACAAGGGTCTGTCCTTCTCTTCCATTAAGATTCATGCTGCAGCAATCTCAGCTCACTATGATTGTGACCCACCATTGTTTTCGCATCCTTTGTTCAAGCAGTTTCTTAGAGGGCAAAAATATAAGACCCCACGTAGAGCTCCTACTCCTGCTTGGGATCTCAATTTTGTGTTGGAAAAACTTACTCTACAACCTTTTGAGCCTGCGGCTACTGCTGAATTGAAATATTTGTCATGGAAGACTGCTTTTGTGTTGGCTATTACTTCTGCAAGAAGGGTGTCTGAGTTGCAGGCCCTTATGGCAGTCGAGCCCTTTTTGATTTTCCATAAGGATAGGGTATCATTACGTACTAATCCTTCCTTTATGCCTAAGGTGGTTTCTAGTGTGGCTTTAAACCAAACTATTCATTTGCCTACTTTTTATGCAGGCCCCCAAAATAAAGGGGAAAAGATTTTGCATACTTTAGATGTACACAGGCAATTGCGTTATTACTTAAGCAGGACTAAGGATTTTAGGCAGTCTCAGCAGTTGTTTGTTTCCTTTGCTTTGAGTTCAGGGCAAGCCTGTGTCAAAACAAACTATTTCTAGGTGGATTGGCTTTTGCATTGCATTTTGTTATTCCCATCATGGCAAGGAGGTTCCAGCTGGGATTAGGCCTCATTCCACTAGGGCTACTGCCACTTCAACAGCATTTCTACGGGGGGTGGCAACTAAGGATATTTTGGAAGCAGCTACTTGGAGTTCAGTGCATACTTTCTCTAAGCATTATCACCTTCCTATCTACTCTAAGTCTAGGGCTGGTTTTGCCACAGCTGTTTTGCAAGGCATGTTGTCAGCTCCTGCTTCTTTATGATTTGCCAGCCTCCCTTACCTCTGCTTTGGGATTCTACCCAATAGTAAGGACTGCAGCAATGGAAAGCGAAGAACATAGTACAGTTTTGTACCTACCATAAATGTAGATGTTCGAGGATTCCATTGCTGCAGTCCAATTTACCCTCCCTCCTTCCCCTCTGTGTTTAGGGGTGGTTGTGTAGGTGAGTTTCCCTGCTTATATTTTTGTATATATTGTTCATGTTTTGGTGCAGGTATTTTGGGCCTTGTCTTTTTAGGGTCTTCTGACATCTGGGGCAAGAAAAGACTGAGGATATGACGCCGGTCATGCGCATTAGTACCCTAACGTACTGACGTCAGTCTAATGCGCCCTGACCGACGTCAGCCTTATACTCTGGTATTCGGGCCGACTGGATGCGGACTATACCCAATAGTAAGGACTGCAGCAATGGAATCCTCGAACATCTACATTTATGGTAGGTACAAAACTGTACTTTTCTTCATTCAGAAGCTGCTGGAAGTAACTCCTATTTACCTTTAATGCCCTGTCATTTTCCAGAAGATGGTAGAGTGTCTCCAATGCTTTGTTCTTTGCTATTGCAACATCTCTCTCAGCCTCTTTTTTCGCCCAGTTTTTCCTGCACTGCTTTCTTTTGATAACTTCCTGACCTTCTGCAGTCCACCTCCAGCTTTCTTTATGTAACGAATTTCATTGCCTGGCTCAGACGCATTTCTGTTCTGTAGCCCTCATAAATGCTGCTTTTGAGATGCTGACGTTCTTCAACTCCACCTGTTTCCTTCTCTTCTTGATGTGCATGAGGCATAAGTATTTCCTTGGACTGTTTTGCTTTCACTCTGGTCAACTACTTCCAGGTCTTTAGCCTAGTCTCTGCTGACCTTAAAGCCTTCTCTGACTACTGCTTGAAGGTAATTGTGACCAAGAGTAGTTTATGCTGTGGGCTGTCTGTTTCAATGGGGATAATTGTGCAATCACTGTTTTTACTCCAGTGTTCTTTTCTGGCTAGGAGGAAGCCCACCTGAATTGTATGTTGGCCTCTCTTGTATTTGATCATGTGACTCTGTCTCTCTTGCTGAACCATGTGTTGACCACCATCAAGCCATTTGCAATACACAACTCTAGAATGGCCTGTCCTCCTGTATTCTGTTGCCTCACCTGTGTGTACACAGGCAGTCCTGTTCATTCTTTCTTTTTCTTTCCTTACTGATGTTGGCATTCAGGCCCCGATTTTCAACACCAACCCATGTTGTCCTACAACTGTTGCATAAATGCACTCTTTTTTCCCACTACCACAGCCTGCCATATGGTGGGATTATGAATGCTGCCCTATTTTTACATGAGTCTCAGTAATTTTAATGACATCCCTCAGTGCCATCTGAAGCCACTTCCAAACTATTTCTAGTCTATTCTTCCTCTAAATAGTGGACTCTGGATCCCAAGCCAAGTGACTTTGCAACACTGCCCTTCAGTCTTGTCTTGCTGGTACTGAGAATGTCCAGCTTCTTCCTTGCCATCATGTCATGCACTTCCAAGATGTGTCCTGCATTACGTGTAGCATGTTCCAAGTTGCGTCATTTCAGTGAATGTATATTGAGTGTAGCATGTTTGGCAGATTGATTGCTGAAAGAAAGACATAAACCAGAGCTATTCCAGGTAACGCAAGCTGGGCAACTGGACACCATCCATCTAGTAGCTTATTGAGCCATGGCTACTGGGCTTTATGGCAGGCACACACGTGGCCAAACGAGGCACATGATCCCTTCCCACAGTTAACATGGGTCTGTGTTGTAGGCTGGATACTCAACCCATTTATCAGTGGCAAATACTAATGCCCATTTTTGGTGATATTTGCTGTAGGGGATTTGGTCGTGTTGACTAATTTTTACACTGTCGAGTAGCTAGGCCTGGCACTGTGCAGAGTCTGTAATCTATTTTTCCTGTATAGAAAGTACTGTGCACCATGGTTTATGCCTAAAGCTGTTGGTCTATACCACCTTTTCTCTGATGACCTAAAGTCAGTGCTATTGCCCATGACTCCTTTCTTGAGTTAGTATGAGGTGGAAACATCAAGCTTGTTTTTGGGAGGTGTGGAGAAACCCAACAGACGGGACGACATGCAGACTGTACGCAGGCATTGTACAGAGCACAGGATCAGGCCTTTTACCTTGTGTGTAGAAGATGACCTCAACCATTATATCAACTGTGTAAGCTTGGATGGGTATCCTCAAATTTACATCAGGATTGACCAGTATGGCTGTCCTGGTGAAGGAGATGCTCTCTGATAGGGGAGTGGTACTTACCCGGTTAGAATGGTCATGGGACTCAGTGGTTTTGGAATGTCTGTGAATCTATGGCCCTTATGTATTAGCACATGTCATGTATAGGTCATGAGTCAGACACACAGCATGAGAGGAAGGAACCCAAGCTCTAGTATGGTAACCCAAATGTATGGTATCCTTGGCAGGATACTTCCCACTAGTGGGAAATACTGCGACAGTGATCTGTTTGGACATCTACTTTATGATATTTCTTACATAAGTGTACCTTTATGAATATGTTAAATAGAAATGGTCCAAGGCTTGAACCTTCTGCACACGTACTGTGTTTTGATTGTAAGAGGAATAAATTTGTTATTAAATAGACTGGGATCTTGAAGCTGACTGAATTTTTCATTGGCCCCCAAGTACTTTCTCCCAGAAACGTCTTAATGATTTGGGAAGAGAAAGGATGAGAAGCCTTTGGTAGCTCACCTTTTGGAATCTGTTAAGGATGTTAGCCAGAAATGTCCTCTTTTCTGATATTATGGCTATCACAAAGATTAATGACCTGTGTAAGCTTCTGAATTAATAGAATGGCAGTCTGACTTAAAATCTTGGAGCAAAGTCCTAAGTGATCCCGTAGGTATAGGATACAGAGACCCCCAGCACCTTGCCAACCTGTTACCATTCAATGAATGAGGGTTAAGATCTCAGGTGAGCAGTCAAGCCTAAACCTCCAGGCCCCTCTCTGTCCAACCAGTGCTTTGTGTCCCTGCCCAGGTAACTGGCACGTACACTTTGAGATTTGATGTACTGTATGTACAAACACACACACTCACCTGGGAAAGGCTGGCACAGGTTTACTAGCTATGCCCCCTTCTGCCCAGACTAAAAGATAATCAGTACCACTGACCAGCTCTTTATCGGCTACTATAAGGCCCTTCCCAAAGGGTGATCAATCCTACTGTGTAATGTTACTATTATCCAAATGGTAAGTGTGACCAAGGTCAAAGCTATTGGAACGGCCCATACAGTGTCACCAAATACATATGCAAGCACTCTTAAGACCTTAAATATCTCTAAATCTTTTAATTGTGGCTGGTTTGTTTAAAGACATTTAATAAATAGTAAAAGAGCAAGACAATACTCAGTAACTTAACACAGTACTACAGAGTTCAGAATCACAGGAAACATTTTAAAACAACATTTGCAGGACACAGTCAAATACTGAAAACATCTAAACTAATCTTTACTATATTCCTATCTATATCTAAGTGAGATTACTGTACCCTGGTTACTTAGTATTAGCAAGACGCAGACAGAAATGCTGATGAGTGGGATGTTTCCATTTCCAAGACAAGATACAAAATGACCTCAAAATGCATGCACTCAAGGCACTCCTCAGTATGGAGAAAATCGATAAGGCTCCAGAGAGCACCCCAGCACTACCAGGCTACAACTCCTACCATACATTTTGGCCACAAAACCCGGACTGAAATACAAAAGGCAGGGGCGTATCCATATTCATCAAGGATACCCACACCTCCAGGATAGTGGCAGAGCATGATGCTTCAGAGATCATCCACGTGCAACTAACAACAGGCAGAACTGCAATTCAAATTGTAGCTTGCTACAGATCACCCACCATGTCCCAGGATGCCCATTCCGCATTTCTGGAAACACTTGGAAACATAAAGGTCCTACCAAACACCCTGATATTGGGTGATTTCAATTACCCAAACATTAACTGGGAGAACTACTCAAGTACTAACTCCTTTGCCCAAACATTTCCTAGAATTTATAAACTCAAATGCCCTGGATCAGCTGGTCGTCACCTCCACCAGAGGTGACAACATATTGGACCTGGTCATCACAAACATGGGCGACCAGTGATCCACACTGGAGGTCAACCCCTCACTGGTTAGATCTGACCATAAGCTAATGACTCTGGATATCCACATTCCACCCCCAGCCCCGGTCAAAGAAACCACCGTGAAAAACTTTTCAAAAGCAAACTTCACGTTACTTAAGACCGAGGTGGAAAGTTTCAAATCCCCCATGCTAAAGGATGCCGCTGCCCAAATTGCAAAATCCTTTAATAATGCACTCTATGGGCACCTACAAGAATGCATGGATCATGCTATCTCAACAAAAACCAAGACTCACTCCTCCAAGAAAAGGAAACCAGTCTGGTGGACCCATGCCATAAACAAGCTATACAATAGAAGGAGGAAACTAGTACAGAAGAGAGTAAAATCCCAAGAGGGGAAGACGTCCCTTATCAGTATCAGCAAGAAACTACGATCCCTCATAAAATCATCCAAGGCTGGCTTCGAAAGAAAAGTTGCCAAGGACTCCAAAGATAACCACAAGGCATTATTTAGCTATGTCAAGAATCTAAGTGGCAATTCCCAGATCTGCTCTGAGTTGGTGCAGAATGGCACAAAATACACTGAACCGACTAATATCGCCAACATCCTGGCAGACCAGTTCAGTGCAAACTTCACCCCCCCCCTCACCCCCAAAAGGGCCCATAACCATACCAGAAGAATGTAGTGCCCCTGAAATCACAGACACTCAGGTTAAAACAGTCCTCTCCAAAGCCAAAAACACAGCATCGATGGGACCGGATGGTGTCCCAGGCTGCATCCTACATGAGCTCAAAGATGAACTAACCCCTCACCTAAACACACTGTTCGAACTCAGCCTCTTCACAGGCTACTTGTCCATAGAGTGATGCACAGCAACGGTTATTCTGCTCCACAAAGGTAGAGCCACAACAGACCTCGGGGAACTATAAGCCTGACTAGCTTGGCCTGCAAGGCTATGGAGCACATAGTCATGGATCTCATTAACAGAGACATTGGGAACCTCCAAACACTGGACCCTACCCAGGTCAGCTTTAAGGGCAGATCATGCCTCCTAAACCTGGTGGACTTCTTTGAGACAGTTACCAAGGCTATAGACGAGGGAAAGGTGGTCCACACAGCCTACCTAGACCTCGCAAAGGCCTTCAACACCATTCCCCATTCTGGTATTATAGACAAACTCACCAGCCTGAAGATAAACCCCCTACGTCACAAGATGGGTTGCCAACTGGCTCACAGACTAACCCACATGGTAAGAGTTGCGGGAGCTAGTTCGGACTCTAAACTGGTTACAAGTGGCATTCCCCAGGGTTCAGTCCTAGTTCCCCTCCTGTTTGGCATATACTTCTCAGAGGTACAGGCAAGCACAGGAGGACTATGGCTGACCAAGTTTGCAGATGACTGCAAACTAGAGTCTATAATTGACTCTCCGGCTGATGCAGACATCCTCCAAAAGGGTCTCACTGAGACAGATGCCTGGTGTCAAAACCATGGCCTCAAGCTAAATGCCAAAAATTGCATAGACATCCCCTTTGGAAAAAACTAAGTACCCACAAATTACCACATAGGTGGTAGCCCCCTAAATACGGAAGGTGAAATAAGGGATCTGTAGACCCAAGTAGATATTAATCTCTCCTTTGATAATCACATTCGCCAAGTGGTTTGAAAATCCTTCTGTGTGGCCCACCTAATCACAAAAGGGTTTGCATCCAGATCAAAAGAGGTCATTGTGCCCCTCTACGCATCACTCATCAGACCCATCTTGGCGTACAATACCCCATTTGGGATGTACCTTACAAGACACCTGCAACAGCTGGAAAGACCACAGAAGTACCTCACCAAGAGGATCACTGGTCTCAAACAGATGCCCTATGCAGCTCGACTGAAGAAACTCCATCTGTACTCGGTTGCATACCGCCTACTCAGAGGTGATCTCTGCCTGACATACAAGGCCGTGTCCAACCCAGAAGTGATGGAGATGCTCCACCTAAAGAAAACCATATCCCCTCGAGCCATATGCTGTAGGGATCTAAACCTCATCACAACAACAATAAATAGGACATGCTGGATGGATAGAGTCCTGTCCCAGAGACTTCCCATGCTCTGCAACAAGATTCCAATCTACATTAGGCAGAGCTTCTCACTAACACTCAAGAGAAACCTTGATGAGTGGATGGGAAACAGGAAGTTTACCCCGGGGATCACTTTAGTGGCCCTGCTGGACAGAGGCACAGGGAACTAATCTAAGGGGGCAGCAAAAGCCAACACATTCAGGCTAGGCTTATAAATGCCTTTGGGCAGATAGCCTAGTACCTACCTATGAACCAGCCTCGCTCTCTGAGATAGTTCTTAAATTAATAATACACGTTACTGCTGGGTTAGCTGGGATGACATCACTCTTTGTCACCTGCCTTCAGTTCCCAGGCTAACAGAAACTTAGAATTTAGCACCTCTGTATTAGAGGTACATATCTGTCAGAAGTTTGCCTAGAACTGGAAGTCGTAAAACAGTTAAACACTTTTACATTTGAAACCTAGTAATTATTTCTGTTTCAAGACAATAGGAAAACTTCCAACTGTAGACCTTGTGTCTGCTCCGAGCTGAAACAGAGATAACAGAATTGTAAATCAATTTCCACTTATTTTCTTGAGGTTTTGCAGGTTAATTCTGTGTGTTCCAACTTATACCATTAAAACACACATCTGCGCAGGTATATAGTTTATACACATTTCTGCCCTTTTCCAGCAGGGGTACACTGTGATTACGTTCTTGAAGCTCAGTACATACATATAGTTCAACACACAGTTCTGCACTAGTAGTTTAATATACACATAACATATAGATCTGAAGTAGTTTACTTCATTTGTCTTCAAACGGTGGGTACCAGATCCGAGCCGTCAACTTCACAAGCATCTGCTCCGAGCTCCAAGCTCCTCCCCTTACCCATAATACACCACCACCTTCCAACCCACAGATCTCGTTTGCCATGGCTTCCAACGCATCGTGATTCTTGAGCTCCAAGTTGTGAATAGGTCTTTTTCAAAGTTTAGTGTTTTTTGTGTACATGCAGGAAGTATAGGTTTCCTCCTTCCTCCCCTTTGCTGGTGCATCGAGTGTAGGTATTGTTGTCTTAGTATTAGATAGTTTTAGGTAGTTTGTAGTAGTTAGAGTTCCCCTCCACCCCACAGCCTTCTGTGTGCTTGTCTGAGTGTGTGGTGAGTGGAGTGTGTTTTCTCAAAAGTTTTTTCTTGTTGTTTAGTGAGGTATGGCTGATCTCCCTAAACATGTTTTCAAGAGATGCACTGAGTGTGGCCACAAATTGTCACCTGCTGATGGCCGCACTCTTTGCATGCTTTGTTTGGGTGCAGCCCATTTAGCTACTGACTGCAGTATTCCACCTTCAAAGATCAGAGGGCAAAATTAGTTATGATGGGCTTGCTCCTTTCTATGGAGGCGGCCGCCTCCTCTTCTGCTTCACTCACAGCTGCTGCTCTGATTGCATCTTCTCCTGTCCTTGCTTCTCTCTCCTAGGCTGGGACTCATCCTCCTGCCTGTAAGCCTGTGGAAGTGGAGCATAGAAAAGGCAGAGAGAAGGAGAGAGAGCACAGATCGGAAAAGAGAAAGTGGTCCCAGGACCTTTCAGCTCTGACTGGACCTCCAACCAAAATACAGCCTAGGTACCGTGACTTTTCTCGGCTCCGATCTCTTAGATTTTCTCCAGAGCCAGAGGAGCCCAGACCAACTTCTAGAGCCTCGGTTCTTCCACGCGCCTGGTCGGAGTCTGTGGCTTTGTTGTGGTCCACCCGCAGTCTTTCTGAAGTTGATATGGATAAAATGATGCAGAGGTTTATTCGCACACAAATTCAGATGGGCTGGCCCCCTCTCCCTGTGGAGGGGAGAGCTCGCTTCCCTTCTTTACACCTATATCTCCTTATCCGATCCGATTTCGGAGTACATGGATCCGAGAGTTCCCCTATTCAGGGGGTCGGCGCCGATGGTATCTGTTTCCTCAACGCCTACAGCGTGTCAGGTCTGACTGGCTCTTTGAGCCGGAGCCTGGGTCTCAGATCCAAGGGGGTGGAGCTATTTTCGTCGTCTCTGACCTTGTCGGGTCATGTCACGGGCCGCTTCTCGGAGTGCCATCTACTTTGGGCACGGCTCCGATTCCCACATCAGATCTGTGGAGATTGGTTCCCTTAATGGTATCCCAGGAAGCTCGCTTTCCCTCAATGTTCGACATTGTGGAAAGGGTTCTCTCCAATGGATCGAGGCCCCTGACTATATCCTCGGTCTCTGCACTGACTCCTCCTGATTTGTGTGTGAATCGCATCATTTTACCACAGTGACAGCCCGTGCTTGAAGATCCCCAGACAGTTCCCCCTGAGGAACAACGTGGTTTGCGAGTTCCCTCCGTAAAGCCCCACCGGAGAGGTTCCTCACAAGCATACGTGCCAGAGGAGGCACTTGGACTCCTCCCCGAAGTCCTTCACCGAAGACACTGACTTGGCTGATGGAGAAGGTTCCCCCAGATCACCTCTCAAGGATGTCATGGAAATCTTGCACCAGTGGGGAGGTTTGTCCACCCCAAAATCTTCCTCGGACAAATCCGGGTTCCTGGAGGCTTTCAGTACAGGCCCGTTTACTTCCTGGGTGTCCCCTCCTGCAGATCCATTAATGGACTTAGTCACCTCATGGGCTTGGAAGGAACCGGACACTGTGGAACCGATCCTTAAATGCCTGGACAAAATATTGAGCCCCCCTGCAGACAGACCGGCTTGAAATAATGGGTCCCCTGTAGACACTATGGTGGTAGCAGCCGCCAACAAGAAGGAACTAGCCCAGGAGAGTTCCTCAGTCGATCCTCCTGACCATGAGTCTAGGATGATGGATCTCCTAGGGAAGCGGGTTTATGTGCCAGTGACTTTTTCTATCAGGGCTCTGAACTATCTGGCCCATGTTACTCGACTACAGCGCGACCTGGTTAATGAACTGGCTGAGTCTCTCCCAAAGTCCATGTCACAGGAGGACAGGGCTACATTCTCCACGAGGATGGCTACCTTGACAGCGGTTTCAAGTACGTCTATGTGACTCCTTTCACAAGTGACCAGAGCAGCTAGGGCAGCTATGTCCGGCGTATCCATGAGGTGCAAAAGCCCGACTCAGATTGTGTCAGTTCATGAAACCCTTCAAGCAATCTTTTGCGAATGCCCCATATGACAGCTCTTCCCTGTTTGGCAAGACCATCCATGATACCTTGGTCCAGAGTGAGAAAAGACAGGAAGGCACTGTCTGCCATCGGAATCCACTTCTCGAACCCTGAAAGATCCTTTTCCCGGAATCAGCAAGGGCAAAAGAAGATGTGGTTCCGGAAGTCTCAATATTCCCGGGACACTCGGTGCCCTTCTTCCCCTGGAGGCAGAAGGGGACAGGATAGACGCTGGCCCAGAGGCAGAGGGGGTCCAAGGAATTTTGGGTCTCGAGAACCGTTCTTGGACAGGCCCACGCAGCAACCCTGAGGTGTTGCCCGACTGCTTTGTTCTGGAGGCAGTCGGGGGGTCACCTGTCGTTGCACCTGACTGCATGGGAGTCCATGTCATCAGACTGTTGGGTATTTCAGATAATTTCCAGAGGCTTTTCAGTCTCGTTTGTGGTTCTCCCTACACCTTACAAATACCTGCCAGATGTACCACCCATGCAAAGGGAGGCAGCAGCGCTAGAGGTTTCCAAGCTGCTAAAGAAATGAGCCATCGAACCCATCCCCCCAGATCAGTCCAGATCAGGCATCTACTCCAGGTTCTCTTTGGTGCCAAAAAAGATGGGGGACTTGAGGCCCATTCTGGACCTGTCTACTCTGAACCTGTCAGTTGCCAAAGAGAAGTTCCGGATGGTCACTTTACAGTCCATCGTACCGTACCTGCAAGAGAGCAACTGGATGTTGTCATTTGACCTCCAGGATCCTTACTATCACATAAAGATGCACAGAAGCTCCAGGAGGTTTCTCCGCTTCGGTTAGGAGCCAGTCGTTATCAGTTTCGAGCCCTACCCTTTGGTCTCACCACAGCCCCCAGGGTGTTCACCAAAGTGATGGCAGTAGTAGCGGCTCACCTGAGGCTTCAGGGGATTTGGGTCCACCCTTACCTGGACGATTGGCTCCTTACTGCTCCCACCAAGCATCTCCTTTGTTGGACCAGAGACTATTTCCTACAGCTTGCCCACTATCTAGGGATTACAATCAACACAGCCAAATCTCTTCTGAATCCTGTCCAGGGGTAAAATACATAGGAGCACGGTTGGACACATTACAGACAAAAGTTTTCCTGACCTCGGAGAGAGTTGAGAATATAAGGATGCATGTCGCCTTCATTTACCTATCTCGCCTTCCTTCAGTAGAGTTGGTCTTAAGGGCCCTAGATTCTGTGGCAGTGACGATAACATTTCTACCATGTGCACAATTACATATGCGAGTACTACAGTGGACTCTAGTGGTGCAATGGTCTTTGTTGGATCTGCCGTCGTCAGACCCGATAACACCTCAGCAGAGTCTGCAGGTCGTCCCTTCTTTGATGGATGCAGTCTTTGGAAATCTTGGAGGGGATGACCTTTTCTTCCAGCCCCTGCCCAAGCCACAGTGACTGCAGACAGCTCCCAGCTAGGGTGGGGGGGCATTGTTCAGGAAGGACAGTCCAAGGCATGTGGACCCCAATCGAGGCCAGTTTGCATATAAACATTCTGGAGATGAGGGTGGTCCCTTTAGCGTTACAGGCCCTTCATGCCTTTCTACCTCTGGGGGAACCATTGCAATCCAGTCAGACAACATGTTGGTGGTCTGGTACATCAACAAACAGGGAGGAACCAGATCTTACCCCATTTGTCTTGAGGCATGAGAGTTTGGGAATGGACGATCTCCACCGGTTGTTTTCTGGTAGCAAAGCATATTCTGGGATGGTCCAACATTTTAGCGGACAAACTAAGCCAGACTATTCTGATGCCTTATGAGTGGTCTCTGAATCCTTCAGTAGCGGAGTAGATCTTTCTAGAGTGAGGTCGGCCTTGCTGTGATCTCTTCGCATCTCCTTCAAACTCGAAGTGCAGCAAGTTCTTCACTCTGAACCCCCCCCACACACACACACACTGGGGAAGTCCCCCAGAGATGCTCTAGTCCAGGTTTGACCTCCTGATCTTCTTTATGCTTATCCTCCTGTACCGCTTATTCCGAAGTTCCTACAGAAAGCATGTCGACTGGGGAGCAAAGTGATCCTCATTGCCCCGTTTTGGCCTTCCCAAGTATGGTTTCCCTTCCTTTGGTCTCATCTTCTAGCTCCTCCTTGGATCTTGGATCCCCTACAGGATCTCATTGCGCACCCCTCGAGGGTACCTCATCCGAATCTGGACAGTCTGAAGCTCACAGCTTGGCTGCTGCAGTTCCCTTAATTGCTAGGACTCCCTGATTGTCTTCTTCGGTCAGGTCTATTCTGGTGGCAGCTCATAAGTCATCCACCAGGAAGATTTATCACAGCAAATGGAAGCATTTTTTCCTTTTGGGCTTCTCAAAGGATTTTAGATCCTTTCACGGCTCCCATTCCGGATATTCTTGATTTTTTGACAAATATTTTTCAACAAGGGGCTAGCTCATCTACGGTCAAGGTTCACCTTGCCGCCATTTCTCATTTTCACGTGGGTGAGAACTCTGCTTCTTTGGCCTCTTCCAGATTGTGCAAAGCCTTTATAAAAGGTATCTTCCTCTTACATCCTCCAGTCAGAAATCCCATTTCACTGTGGGACCTTCCTATGGTACTTTAAGCATTGTTGCTTCTCCATTTGAACCTGCAGCAACCACAGATGTTAAGTTTTTGTCTTGGAAGACACTCTCTAGTGGCTATCACCTCTGCTACAAGGGTTTCAGAACTTCAGGCGTGGTCTGTCAAGGTTCCATACATGATTTTCCACAAGGACAGAGTTTCTGTTCGCACCAATCCTTCTTTTCTCCCAAAAGTAGTATCAGAGGTTAATATCAATCAAACTATCAATTTACCTGTTTTCTTTCCAAATTTTACAAACAAAATTGAATACAAGTTGCATTTGTTGGATGTTCATAGACAGTTACGGTACTGTTTGCACAGGACCATTGTTTGTGTCCTTTTCTAAACCTTGTTTGGGTAAACCGATTTCCAAGGTGACCATTGCCAGGTGGATCTCCTTGTGTATCCTTCAGATGTACAAGGATAAAGGTTTGTCTCCTCCGGATCAGGTTAAACCTCACTCGACTAGGTCCATGGCTACTTCTGTGGCCTTTTGGTCGAGAGTATCCTTAGATGACATTTGTTCTGCGGCTACTTGGTCCTCATCTCATACCTTTATTTCTCACTATAAATTGGATTTGATTTCTCGAAGGAGAGCATCCTTTGGTTCTGCGGTGCTCCGGAATATCCTTCCTTGAGGGCCACCCAGGTGTTTAGTAGCTGGGGACTCTGTCTCACAGGTTGAAGATCAAATGAAGTAAATAACTTCAGATAAAGAAGTTATGTACTCACCATAACATTCCATCTGAGTAGTTCTACTTTATTTGTCTTCAACCGTCCTTCCCCCTGGCCTTACCATATGGACAGCGTTCATAGCTGTTTTTTTTTGTGTGTGTAAGGTGTTTTGGGATCGGGTTCAGTGTAGAGTGCAGCAAACTCGATCTGAGGGTTGGAAGGTAGTGGTGGTGTGTTATGTGTAAGGGGAGGAGCTTGGAGCTCGGAGCAGATGCTTGTGAATTTGCCGACTCAGATCTGGTACCCACGGGTTGAAGACAAATGAAGTAGAACATTATGGTGAGTAACATAACTTCTTTTTCTCTTACATATGTAAGGCAAGGTTATGGCGCATTAATATTCACAAATGACATAATGATTTTTTGCAAAATACCCAATAGCTGGGCTGGCAGTGTTGCATCTCTGTATAAATCATATTTTCAAGTGACATATAATTATTTACAAAATTCCAGATAGTTTCCAGATAGCTGGACTATCAGTATTTCCCTGGTTTGTCACAGTGATTTCATTGAAAATATCTACTGTGTCAAAGTTCTGGTTGGTAACTCACCAGGAGTCATGCTTCTGCTGTTGCAGAGAGCTTATTTGGTGTCACTGGGCATGGTGAATACCTTCTGGCACATAATTGTCTGGGTGTCTTTCATTTCATATTTTTTTTATTTTTTGTTTGGTTTTAAAACAGTAGATAAATCAATTATAAAGCAAACCAATAACTATTTACATAGGTCCACAGCCGATCAGTACATCAAAGTTATACATATCAACATATCTACAAAGGCTCATCCAGACTCTGCTACACTTTGCTGTGAGGGAAAGGTTAGTTTGCTTTTTATTTGTTGTATTTTGTAATACTTTATTGCCTTTTCCTATTTTGAATGCTGTGATTTGTTTTCTTTACCTTGTGTTTTACTTGTATTCTTCTAACTGCATATTAAAAACTTGAAGAGACTACAGCTCTGTCTCTTGTGAGTCAGGCAGCATTTTTTCCCCACCCTGCCACCTGGTTACTGTTGTGTTCTTAAACACCACTGCCTTTCTAGCTGCCTGCCCCTTATGTTAATTTGACCATATATCTCATTTCCTCTCTGCTTTTACTGGCTTGTGTGAGTAAGCGCAAAAATATCATTTTGTGAAAATCACTCCCCTTCAACTATTTACATTTATTGGTTATACTACTGTATTCCATAGTACCAGAATACAAAATTAACAACCCCCTTTCAATCTATCTTGCTGTTTTAAAAGCAGTGACTCTCCACTAAAATTTAACTTTTTAGACAGGTGAAACTTAAGTTACTTACTTTCACATCTATCTCCTCTAGTGCACACTGCAGTGTTTAGGATAAGCCATTTTTCCATCTTACCTTTAAGCGTCCCTGTGACTAGCACTTGCTCTAAAACCTGCTGGAAAGCACTAGGAAGCCTTAAACTGATACAAGCACTCATCTCTCCTTGTTAATAAAGAGAAATTAATCTTGGGCACTAAACAGCCTATAATTGCAAAGTACCTTGCTAAGGTAAGGGAAAACATCTCTTGTACTTTACAAAAAAGGGTTAGCTTCCGGTCATTTCTCCTGTCCACCTGGTGAATCCGGGCATACTAGGGCAATGCAGCAATTGCCTCATGTATACAAACAACCCTCTCCTCCTATCACCCAACACTACAACCTGCGAGAGATGCACTTACATAGCCAAACTGGAAGCAAAGCTCTCTCCACCCAATATTGTGCTAGACAGTCAAGAGGAGAAGGTTAACACACACACTACACCTCAAGCAACACATAGCCCTTCTAAACCCACACCACCAACAGCCTCACATAGCAACACTAAACCTTCATATGCGGAGGCCCTTAACAGTAACCTGCTCAAGCAACAAAGACCTTCGAAGCTGAAACGCAAACAAACACCAATCACAACCAAAGTGCCACATAGCTCACAACACCAGTGTGCCACCCAAAAACAGCCCCTAAGGCCAGGCAATGTACCAAACACTTTAGTCATAGGTGACTCTATAGTCAGGCACACTGATGTCCCACTCACCAGGCTGAACAAGGAGAAAATTAGTCATCTGCCTGTCGGGTGTCAGAATCCACCACATAACGCATGCACTCAAGTCACTCCACAAGAAGTACAAATATGACTCTGTCATTGTCCATGTTGGAGTAAATGACTTGAGACGTACCTCCCTGGACTACATGAAGAGACATGGAAGCACTCTCGGATCTTGTGGCCCAGGCAGGTATGACCCTAGCCTTGAGTAGCATCCTGCCTTCACCCAGAATTATACCACAGTATAAGGACAAAATGATTGACTTCAACAATTGGCTAAGCTTCTGTTGTCATTCAAAGGGGATCCAGTATCTGTCTGTCTGGGACGACATGATCGACAGACCACAATGCTTTGCCAGAGATGGTCTGCACCTGTCGCCCCTGGGATTCAGGTTGCTGGCTAAGGCTGTTGCCACCCCTATAGTGCCTTTTTAGGCAAAGTTCAAAGGACAAAACCACCACTGTAACAGGTACAAGCATACAAAATCTGAAGGTAATGCTACTCAATGCTAGAAGTCTAAACCTCAAAATGCACTCTCTCGAGGCACTCCTAAAAATGGAGAACATGGATATCTGTGCAGTAACTGAGACCTGGTTCAAGGCTCCAGAGAGCACCCCTGCAATACCAGGCTACAACTCTTACCACACTTTTCGGCCACCAAACCAGGACCAAAACACTAAAGGTGGAGGAGTGTCCATATTTACCAAGGATATTCACACCACCAGGCTAGTTGCCCAACACAATGCATCTGAAATTCTCCAGGTGCAAGTAACACTAGGTAAGACTGCAATCCGAATTGTAGCTTGCTAGAGATCCCCAACATGCCCCAAGATTCTCAGTACACCTTTCTAAACATACTGGAAAATATTAAGATACAACCAAGCACCCTAATACTGGGTGATTTCAACTACCCTGCCATTAACTTGGAAAACTACTCGTGTACCAACACCTTTGCCCAACAGTTGTTGGAATTCATAAATTCCAATGCCCTGGATCAACTAATCCGTAGTCACACCAGGGGCTGCAATATCCTGGACCTGGTCATTACCAACATGGGTAATCGGTGCTCCACACCTGTGGTCACCCCCCTTGTTGGTCTGGTCTGACCATAAGCTAATCACCCTTGACATCCCCATTCCTCCCCCACCCCCCAGTAAGGAAATCTCTGTAAAAAAAACTTCTCCAAAGCCAACCTCATGCTACTCAAGTCAGAAGTGACTAACTTCATGATGCTCATGCAGATGGGAACTGAAAGTTCGACAGCTGAATCCTACACTAAGGCACTGTATGAGCACATCCACTCGTGCATGAATCGTGCCATCCCAAATAGAACCAAGACACTGTCCTCCAAAAACAAGGAAGCCAATCTGGTGGTCCCCTCCATAAACAAACTTTATAACAAAAGGAAGAAACTGTTGCAGAAAAGAGGAAAATCCCAGGATGCAAAAAACTCCCTTACCAGCCTCAGTAAGAAGCTGAGATCCCTCATAAAATTCTCCAAAGCTAGTTGCGAAAATAAAATTGTAACAAAGATTCCAAAGACAACCACAAGGCATTCTATAGCTATGTCAAGAATCTAAATGGGCCCATCTCAATACTGAAAGAATGCCAAATTTCGGTAATATTTATTTTATTTAACATTTGTTAACAGGGAAAGTCCGACTTGGAACAAAGCCAATTTTCAGCTGAGGCCCGGGGAGAAAGGCTCCAGGTGCATGTCTTTGTAATGTGGGAGGAAACCAAAGTACCCGGAGGAAACCCAAATGAACACAGGGAGGACATGCAGACTCCACACAGAAGGCACCCCAGCCGAGAATCGAACCGGAGAACCTCTTGCTGTGAGGCTACAATGCTACTGCTGTACCACTGCGCCATCCAAATAATAACGGCCACACAGGTAAAAACCATGCTCTCCAAAGCTAAGAATACAGTATCCATGGGACCAGACAACATTCCGCGCTGTGTACTACATGAACTACAAAATTAACTGGCACCTCACCTAAGTGTTACATTTAATCATAACCTCACCTCAGGCTTCATGCCCACTGAGTGGTGCACAGCTACAGTTATCCCACTCCACAAGGGGGGGTTCCACCTTGGATCCTGGAAACTACTGCCCCATCTGTCTGACGAGCCTGATCTGCAAGGCCATGTAACGTATTATCATGGAACTTATAAACAAAGACATTGGCAACCTTCAGTCACTGGACCCCCACCCAGTTTGGGTTCGTGAAGGGCCGATCTTCTCTCTTGAACCTGACTGACTACTTCGAATCAGTCTCCAGAGCTGTGAATGAGGGTAAGGCGGTCTGCACAGCCTATCTGGACCTCATCAAGGCCTTCGACATCATCCCCCACTCTGGGCATTAATCCCTACGTCACTCGATCGGTTGCCAACTGGCTTACTGACAGAACCCACACTGTAAAAGTAGCCAACTCCAAATCCAGCTCCAGACAAGTGGAGTACCTCATGGTTCAGTCTTGGGACTGCTCTTCTTTGGCATATACTTATATGAAGTACAGGCCAACACTACGGGACTCTGGATAACAAAGTTTGCAGAAGACTGCAAACTGGGAGCCATTATCGAATCCCCAAATGATGTGGATACTCTACAAAAGGGCCTTACAGAAACAGATGCTTTGTGCAAGAGCCATGGGCTCAAGCTCAGTGCCAAGAAATGTATAGTTATCCCCTTTGGGAAAAAACATGTACCCATAAATTACCACATAGGTGGCAGTACACTAAACACCGAAAGTGTGATAAGAGACATAGGGACACAAGTGGACAGTGGTCTCACCTTCCGTAACCACATAGGTCATGAAATCCTTCTATGTGGCACACCTCATCACTAAGGGCTTTTCATGCAGATAAAAGGAGGTCATTGTCCCACTGTACTCATCCCTCATTAGACCCACTATAGAATACAACACCCCGTTTGGTATGTACCTCTCAAGACCTCTGCAACAAATGGAAAGACCACAGAAATACCTCACTAAAAGAATCACAGACCTAAAGCAGATGCCCTATGCTGACAACTCCAGCTATACTCTGTCACATATCGTCTACCCAGAGGCAATCTCTGCTTAACGTACATGACCATGTCAGACCCAGAGCTGTTGAACATGCTACACTTAAAGAAATCCCAATCCCTCAGAGCCACATGCTCCAGGGATCTAAACCTTGTCATCACAATGAACAAAACATGCTGGAGGGATAGGTTCCTGACCCAGGGACTCCCCAGACTCTGGAGTAGACTGCCCATACATGTCAAGCAGAGTGCCTCTTTGGCCCTCTTCAGAAGGAACCTTGACGATTGGATGGGAGATGGGAAATTCACCCTGGAGATCACATCATTCGCCCTGATAGACAGGTGTCCAGGGAAGTAAATATTGTGGGAAGAAATAGCCAGGGAATTGTTATGGCTAGGCTTGTATAGGCCCTAGGGCCAGTAGCCTAGTACTAACCTATGAACAACAATTAATATTTTCAAGCAATTCTTTAAGTTTAATCCAAGATTTATATATTGCATATTTCAACAGTTTCTTACTGAAATTGGTACACCTTGTTTGCTGTAGCATAGACTAGATCCAGGCCTGCTGAATCTAGCTCTGTTTGTAAGCTTGTTATTTCCCTGAAATACTAATACCACCTAAAATGCCGCTTTTCAGCACTTCTGTGGATCCCTAGTGATATCTGCATTGCTTACTGTACTCATTTCCTTGTTTCACTTCAAAGAAAGTTACTGTTTGTCGTTTTTGATTTTAAGTTACCTGTAATACATTGCATTTAAGTTACCTGGCACTTGCTCACTAAAGCAATTATATAAGTCAGCACTAAAAAATGAAAAGCACTACACCCTCACAAACTCCCCTTGAGTACCTTGTTCCCCTCTGGCCCTTTTTTTCAATTATAAAGGAATTCCCAATACTATTCTAGCATGTCCAAAGGTCAGTTGTCAATCTTCTCTCCGGTCCAGCTGGTGAATCTGGGAATCTTGAGGCAATGTTACAACTGCCTCATGTCCACAGACAACCCTCTCCTCCTCCCAACAAATTCCAACACGTGAGAGATGCATCCATACAGCCAAACTGGAGGCTAAGCTCTCTCAACTCAGTACTGGCGTAACCAGTCAGGAGGAGAAGGAAACCACACTCACTACAATTCCAGTCTCACATAGACCTACCACGACAGCAAACCAAACACATAAACACACAAAAACATACTCGGAGGCTCTAAACAAAAATCTGCCTTAGCAGCAGAGACCTCCAAAACAGACAGCCAAGCAACCACTACCCCAAAACAAAACACGTGCAACACACAGCTCACAAAGCCAGTGTGCCGAACAGTCACAGCCCTTAAGGCTAAACAACACACCTGATACACTTGTAGTAGGTGACTCTATCGTCAGGCACACTGACGTCCCGCACACCAGGCTGAACAAGAAGGTCACGGTGAACTACCTGTCGGGCGCTAGGATCCGCCACATAACACAAGCACTCAGGTCACTCCAAGGTAAGTTCAGATATGACTCATTGTCCATGCTGGTGTGAATGACCTGAGACATACCTCCCTGGACTACATGAAAAGAGACATAGAGAAGCTCTCTGAGCATGTGGCCCAGGCCGGTATGACCCTGACCTTGAGTAGCATTTTACCCTCACCAAGAATGATGCCACAATATGAAGACAAGATGATCAATTTCAACAATTGGCTTAAGTATTGGTGTCATTCAAAGGGGATCCAATGCCTGTCAGCCTGGGATGATATGCTCGACAAGCCACGATGCTTTGCTAGGGACGGCTTGCACCTGTCACCCCTGGGCTTTCGGATATTGGCAAAGGCTCTTGCTACCCCCATAGTGCCTTTTTTAGGCAAGGCTCAAAAGACAAACCCACCTCCATAGGTATCACAAGGGATAAGAAACTAAGAGTAATGCTACTCAATGCCAGAAGTCTAAACCTCAAGAAGCACGCAGTCAAAACTCTCCTTAACATGGAGAACATCGATATCTGTGCAGTAACAGAAACCTGGTTCAAGGCTCCCGAGAGCACCCCAGCACTACCAGGTTATACCTTATACCATGCTTTTCGGCCCCAAAACTTGGACCGACCCACAAAAGGAGGGGGAGTATCAATATTCTTCAAAGATACCCACACCTCCAGGTTGGTGGCACAGCACGAAGCATCAGAGACTATCCATGTGCAACAAACAGTGGGTAAAACTGCCTTCCAGTTTATAGCCTGCTACAGACCACCCTCCCTAACCCAGGAACCCCACTCGGCCTTCCTGAGAACACTGGAAAATATGAAGGTCTCTCCAAACACCATTATATTGGGCGACTTCAACTACCCAAACATAGACTGGGAGCATTACTCTAGCTCCAACACCCTAGCCCAAAGGTTCCTAGAATTTATAAACTCAAATGCTATGGAACAACTTGTTACCACTCCCACAAGAGGGGAAAACATACTGGACCTGATCATCACCAACATGGGGACTCTATGCTCCAGACCAGAAGTGTATCCCTCACTGGTAAGATCAGACCATAATCTAATCTCACTGGATATTCACATCCTGACTCCACCCCCTGCCCAGAAAACCACAGTGAAAAACTTCTCTAAAGCAAATTTCACACGCCTCAAAACCGAGGTGGAATCCTTCAAAGCCCCCGGGCCTGTGGAAAATACGGCCCAGACCGCAGAATCCTTTATAAACACATTCTATGAACACCTTCAGGAATGCATGGATCATGTGATCCCAAATAAAACCAAGACCCAATCCTCCAAAGGCAGACTTCCTGTCTGGTGGACCCCAGCCATAAACAAACTATACAATAGAAGGAGGAAGCTACTAAATGACAGAGCAAAATTCCAAAAAGGGAAGGCATCTCTGATCAGTATAAGCAAAAAACTATGGGCACTCATGAAATCGTCTAAGGCCAGCTTCAAGAGAAAAATTGCACAGGACACTAAGGATAATCACAAGACTTTCTTTAGTTATGTTAGGAACCTGGGTGGTAATTCCCAGATATGCTCAGAATTAGTCCAAAATGACAAAAAATACACCGAACCCACAGACATTGCCAATATCCTAGTTGACAGGTTCAGCGCAAACTCCCCCCCCCTCCCCACCAAAAGGGCAAATATCTATCCCAGCAGAGTGCTGCCCCCCTGACATCTCAGATGCTCAGGTAAGAGCCGCCCTCTCCAAAGCAAAAAACACAGCATCAATGGGACCAGACGGTGTCCCGGGCTGTGTCCTACATTAACTCCAAGAAGAGCTAAACCCAAACATAAAACTACTGTTCAATCTCAGCCTTACTACAGGATATGTACCCAAAGAGTGGCTTACAGCAACTGTGGTCCCTCTCCACAAAGGTGGTGCCTCAACCGATCCTGGAAACTATCGCCCCATAAGCCTGACTAGCTTGGTCTGCAAATCTATGGAAAGGATCATCATGGACCTCATAAATAAAGATATTGGGGACCTACAGACACTGGATCCTACCCAGTTTGGCTTTGTTAGGGGCAGATCCTGCCTCTTAAACCTGGTTGATTTCTTTGAAACGGTCACCAAGGCCATTGACGAGGGGAAGGTGGTCCACACAGCCTACCTGGACCTCGCAAAAGCCTTCGATACAATACCCCACTCAGGCATTATAGATAAGCTCACCAGCTTAAATATAAACCCCTATGTCACTAGATGGGTTGCAAACTGGCTCAAGGACAGAACCCACATGGTTAGAATTGCTGGAGCCATGTCAGATTCCAAACCAGTTACAAGTGGCGTCCCACAAGTCTCAGTCCTGGGACCTCTCTTGTTCGGTATATATTTCTCAGAGGTACAGGCCAACACGGAAGGACTGTGGCTGACCAAGTTCGCAGATGACTGCAAACTGGGCGCCTTAATCGACTCTCCAGCCGACACAAGCATCCTCCAAAAGGGCCTCATAGAAACAGGCAACTGGTGCCAGAGCCATGGCCTCAAGCCAAACGCCAAAAAGTGTATAGTCATCCCCTTTGGCAAAAACAAAGTGCCCACAAATTGCCACATAGGTGGTAATCCATTAAGTACCGAAGAAGTAATTAGGGACCTGGGGACCCAAGTTGATAGCAATCTCTCATTTGACAACCACGTGGCCAAAGTGGTTAGAAAAACATTTTATATAGCCCACCTAATCATGAAGGGATTCACATCTAGATCAGGGGAGGTCATTGTGCCTCCTTACTCATCCCTCATCAGGCCCATAATTGAGTACAATGCCCCTTTTGCGATGTACCTTATCAGACACCTGCAGCAACTGGAAAGACCCCAAAAGTACCTCACCAAGAGGATCAAAGGGCTCAAACAGATGCCATATGCTGCCCGGTTAAAGAAACTCCAGCTCTACTCAGTGACATACCGCCTGTTCAGAGGCGATCTGTGCCTGATGTATAAAGCCATGTCCAACCTGGAATTAATGGACATGCTGCACCTCAGAAAATTCAAATCCCATCGAGCTACACGCTCGAGAGACTTGAACCTCAGCACTGAAATAAATAGGACATGCTGGAGGGACAGATTCATAACCCAGAGGCTCCCTTCACTCTGGAATAAAATCCCAGTCCAGGTTAGGCAGAGTCACTCATTGACTCTCTTCAAGAGGAATCTTGATGAGTGGATGGGAGATCGTAGGTTTACCCCAGGTATCACTTCTGTGTCACTGTTAGACAGAGGCACAGTATACTAACCTCAAAAACGGGCATAGCAAAATTAATTTAAAATGAGTGGCGAAAGCCAAACACATTCTGGCTAGGCTTATAAATGCCCTAGGGCAGATAGCCTAGTATGAACCTATGAATGTATAATATTAGAAGTTCTCATCTTTATAGTATGCAGTTCACTACTGTAAATGATTTTTGCCATACCAATAAATTCAACACTAGAGGGGGTGACTTTACTTTTCTAATGTTTAGTAATTACTTTTCTGTCTATAGCAAGAATAGACCAATAGTCACCTGGGTTTTTGGAATTCTCAGGAATTAGGAGCATTGAATAAAACTAAAGATTTAGAAATAATATATCTATCTGATTGTAGAGCTTGATTGAAGTTATGAATTTCTTTCCATAAAGGGGAGATAACTTCACATTCATATATCTATTATTTCTGAATCACATCTCCAGCATTTGATTCTGTTTGATTTATACATAATTGTAATTTTGTTAGGAGTGACAAAATCTGTGTGCAAGAATTTCCAAGTGAAAATGTTCCAGTATAATGAAGATGTGGTTTTGTCTGTATATTTTAATATTATTTTCTTGTATTCTTCTTAGAAGTATTTTTTTTTAATTTTGAGGAATAATTCCAATAGGAATTGTCTAAATATAGGTTCATAGTTTCTTAGGAGGTTACTAGGCTAATGGCCCTAGGGCCCTTACAAGCCTAGCCGTGCAATAACCTGAGTACCGTTATTGGCCATAGTTAGATATGGTCGTTGTTAGAGCGATTCTCTGATCACCGCTGTTTGCCCCTGTCCTTGAGGGACATAGGTGCCACCCCCAGGGTGAGTTTAACTTAAGAAATCTAACTTTAATATTTGTCACAAATTTATAAAATTCTTTTTATTTTTTATTGCATTATTATAGACGTTTATTAAGAATGCCAATAAGTTAGGTAATGATTTCTTATCTAGATTAAATATCTTCTTTACCCATGTTCACAAAGTCAATAAATATTTGTAAAATTAACCAATTCTCAGAATCTTGATTGTATTTGGACCTTAAATTTTCAACAGTATATATCTCTCTGTACCATTTAAGAATTGATGACAATAAATTGTTACTTTGTTGTTTCAATACTAGCATTTTGTTGAAGTAATGAGTTCCTAAGCAGTCATTTGTATATGCAATTGGAAGCATAGAAAATATTAAGTCTTTAATACAATGGTTAGAATATGTGAACTTTTGGAAAGAGGAAATGTTTAAATTAGAAATCTGAGAAGACAGTGTAGTTCCATTAGACAAAAATCATTTAATAAGATAAAATATTAGGGGCTATTTGTTTATGACTGGTTGTGATATTTTTATTATTAACTAATACTATTTCTTGATGTATTTTTCTATTTTGGATCATAAGATGAATTTATCCACAATTCTATAACTTTTACAGTCGTTAAAGTAGCATACAATCGGATATCAGGGAATCCTTTTCCACCATTATCCCACCCTTTTCTGTGCCAATCAGAGGAAATTCTTGGTTTACTAGGATGACAAAAAATTTAAGTAGAATATTTATCTTTTTCATCAATTTTTGGTGAAGATAGTACTAAAGATTGTAAGACAAACACTATTTTAGGGAGAATTGCCATCTTAATGAGCATTAATCATTCTTCCATGGTAAAGAAGAATTTGTTTCAGTTTGTGACTAAACTTAAAATTATCAAAAAACAGTAGAAAGTTTGTTTGTATCATTTCTTTACTATTGGACATAATGGTTATACCAAGGTGTTTCATTTGACTTCTGCTCAAATTGAAGTTAGACTATTTTTGTATGTTTGTTTTAATTTATTAAATAATAATGTACTTGCTTTATTATGAGTAAATCTTAAGTTCGAGATTTTTTCAAACTGATTCATAGACCTAATTATATGTTCTAATGAATTTTTTACATTTCCTATTAGTAAAATATCATCAGCAAAGAGTTGAATATTTAGTTTGAAATCTTTTATTTTGATACCATTAATGTTCTTATTGGATCTAATAGTATTAGCAAAGGTTTCTATAGCTAATGCAAAAAGTAAAGGTGATAATGAACAGCCTTGCTTTGTGCCTTTTTGTAATTTAAAGGAATTAGAAAGAAAAGAACATACTTTAACATAAGCACAAGAGTTTTGTACAACTTAGAAATAATGCAGTTAGTTCAGGTGAGAAATTAAACAATTTAAGTGTTTTAAATAGGTATGACCAATTAACTGAACAAAAAGCCTTGTCTACATTGAGACTAATGATAGCTATTTTTTATTTTATTTGCATAGTCTATTAATGTATACATTCTTATTATATTATCCTGTACTTGTCTATTTAAAATAAACTTGGTTTGATCATTGTTAATTAGTTTAGGTATAAGTAGATTAATTCTGTTAGCAAACATGGAGATGAACATCTTATAGTCCATATTTAAAAGTGAAATGGGTCTGGGTGATGAACACTTTGTAGGATCCTTATCTTGTTTTAAAATAGGTGATATAAGGGAATATTTCCATGATGGACAGACTTCAGCAGTTTTTTTCTCTGTTGACCTTGGTTAATATTTTAACTGCATCATCCAGTAGTATTTTATATAGTTCTGGTATAAGACCATCTAAGCCCGATGCCTTATTTTTTTTATTTGCTCTTTTATTTCTGTTAAGGTGAACAGTCTATCAGTTTTTTATTTGTTCAGTTATTTTATTATTTATATGTTCCCTTACAAAAGTTTATTTGTATTATTAATATTTTCATAATGTATTTTAAAGCCCTCAAGAATACTTACAATCTCTGTTCTTCTTTATTTTTATTATTTGTGTGTTATAATTTCTTTGATATGATTTAGTTTATTTTCTTTGGTCTAAGAGCAGGTTTATGCAAGCTTAAAATTTACTAAATATGTCTGAAGTTTAAGATTTTCCAAGTTTATTGAAATTTTATGATTTAGAATTTCAACAATTTTTTATTTAAGGTCTGACTGATAATGTCATTTGGTTTTAGATTTAACTTTAGTGTGTATATTTTGGACTGTAGTTTATTTGATTCTTTGTCACATTTTCTTGTTTTACTAATATACCAGCTTGTAACTCATCCATTTAAGTAAGCCTTTTGTGAATCCCACAGGATATTGTCAGATACATTACCGTTCATGTTTATTTCTAAGAAATTTTTGATCTCTTTAACATAGCAATCCTCAAATCCTTTTATTTTAATAATTTACACTGGTACTCTGCTATTATGCATTAAATTTTCAGTTTTTAAAATAATATTAAAGATTATAACATTATGGTCCAATCATGGACATGAAACTATTGAAACTTCTCTGATACGTGATAACAGATCGACACAAAAATGTTATCAATATTTGTTTGTGTTCCATATCTATGTGAATAATGGGTAAATTGAAGTGAGTTTGTTTTCCTTAGCTTGTATATATTCTTTAAATTCATTATATTTACAAAATTCATTAAGTGTTTGACTGAAGATGTGATTCTCAGCTTTCTAACTGTAGTCTGGTAAAATACAATTAAAATCATCAGACATTGAGTCACCTTTCAGGAAATAGGCTGTAGTGTTTAAGTAATTTTTTGCATCTTTAGCTCCAACCCCTGAAATCCAACTAGAGTCCACCAATCTATATAGTTTTTGTTCCATTCTATTATAACAATGCTTAACATACTATTTTTGTCAACATAAGTATCTTTTACTTTAGGCATTACTGGTAAATTCTTCCATAAAATGAGGGTGCCTCTTATTTTAGCTCAAAAGCCAGAACCTGCTAAAAACAAATAATTCTTTAATGAAGGTTTCTTTACACAAGATTAGATGCTGTCTACTGACTCTGGCTAAGTGAAATAATTTCTTTATTCTGTTTTAGGATATTTAGTCTTTATTTACTTCCTTGGTATTAAACTACTATTTCTTAGTTATTAGAGTGAACATTTCCTGCTTTTTGTACTGTTGGCTATCATTTTTTCCTCAAGGCCTTTTCTTTCACCCTATCCCGGTTAAATTTTACCCTAAGCCCGTTTTAGTTAGAGGGCTTCCCTTCTTTAACTTTCAGGCTAATTTAATTTAGAGAGCCCGTTAACCTTTGTTGTTAAAAAAAAAAAAAAAAATATATATATATATATATATATATATTTTATATATATATATATATATATATATAGTTCATAGTTCATAGTTTAGTACTTAGCTAACTGCCCTTGCAAGCCATTTTAAGCCTATCCAATTATCCCTTGTGAGACTCAAACCCTGCACCTTGTGTTTGTAAGGCAAACACCTTAACCATTAAGCCACTCTCCCAACCCCCTTATATATATATATATATATATATATATATATATATTTTATATATATATATATATCTTATATATATATATATCTACACACACATCCCACATTCACTCCATACACACATCTCACACACATTCACACACACACACACATCTTTCACACACACACACAACACACACATCACACACACACATCTTCATACACACATTCTACATACACACATTCACAATACATTCCTCATACACACACATCCACACATCTATACACACTCCATCTTCCTACACACACACACATTCTACACATACCCTATACACATACAGAGACGAGACGAGAGAGAGAGAGAGAGAGAGAGAGTCCAAGCCACCACGAATCCCCAACCCCTGACACACTGAGGCTGACCCACGAGGAAGAGGCACATGAGCACAGAGACAGACAGAGGCACTGTCATAAATGAGACGAACGGAGGACCGAATGGACCAGAGACCATGACCACAGCCAGCACACGAACCTTGACTAAAACAAACGCTGTAGACAGACAGACAGCCATATCCCAGGAACAGACACATAACAGAAGGAACACATCCAGCAGGACCGACCAGAGAGACAGGAAGACCGACCAAGGACATCCAGAAGCATAGAAGACATCCAGAGCCTGCAGCACAGCCCCAGACTTGTTGTCCCCACGGGTCTCAGCAAGCACTATAGAGACTGGAATCCAAAATTTGTCCAGTGACAATACATTCTTTCATACTGGATCCTACCCACTATGTAGTGACCTATAAGATGGGAGATGACATTAAAATTTTATGTCCTACATATAAACTTGTAAATAAACATAAAAAAAATATATAAAATATATATGAGGGAATATATATATATCAGTGTAAAACCAAAACCGCTATAAACACATATATATAATTCTTTCTAGTAATGAAGTGGGGCAGTATCTTGTATATTTACACGTAATTCATAAACTATTTCTATATAAAATAGATAAACTATAAGCGTAAAATACACAATTAATTCAGTGACATTTATCCTAGTGATATTTATTTTACATAAACATAGAACGTATGTATCTAAAAAATTAATAAGAACCTATAAGAAAAATGCTGTATTACTTCACTAAATTTATATAGTAGTATACTACATCATATAAGTTTAGGGAATATACTATACAATATACATAAATCATAAAACAAAATAACCACATATTCACAAAACAACAGATATAAAATATATCTATGGTATAAAAAATGTATGTAACTATATACCCTATGGGACAAACAATGGCAAGATATTTATTCAAACGATCTCCATAATGCTTCCTTTGGACATCAAACCATTCCTGTACATCAGTGAAGTTGAACCTGGGCAAGTAGCTCTAATCCTACATCTCATGGTGGAGGAGTGTCACCCCCAAATGAAATGGCAGCTATATACCAAGACAAATATAGATATATAGGATGAAGGGTTACTCAAAACACCATTCTATCCAATCCAAACATACCCTTGCTACATATGTATATATATAACAAACCAAGGGCTAATCTCAAAACTTCATTCTATCATGTTAAGACATGTCCTTACTATATAAAATATAATAAGCAATGAAGTAAAATTAAAAATATAAACCTGTATATATGACCTGAATAACTAAGTACTATACTTATCTATTCCATCGTAAACATCTATAATATAGGGAGTATTGCCCTGGTATAAAATTAATGATGTTTGGTAATGCATATACTGTAATGTTAAATAACAACTTCCCAAGGTGACAAGATGTCCCTATCATTAACAAGCTATACATCACACTCCTGTAGAGCCATATAAAGAAATGCCTAGTTGGCTAACCACAAATTAAGAGGGAAAAAAAAAAAAAGGGGATAATACCCACTTTTAATATCCTAACTACTAGGGAAGTATGGGCTTTATAGAAATTCTGTGATAGCAAAACCAACTTTATTAATGCTCAATCAACATCGGGTTTAATAGAGATAAAAAGCTATTCAAATTCTGAGAATTGGTAGCCAGCTAGTTTTAAGATCCAGTGTAACTCGCTCTAGCCAACCTTTTGTCTACTTCACTCTCTTTCTGCAAAGTTGGAATGATTATGTCCAAACCCTAAAAAGTGAAAGAATGAGAGGGACACTCCTTAATATGCCTGGCTAAAAGACAAAGCCTATCCTGGTTTAAGTGATCTCATAGAGGTGGTCATAGATAATGTCCCAGCCTCTCTTTGGTTAGGACCCACGTGAAATGCTGTACAAAAAGAACAGGTGGCTGGCAAACTACATTTTTGGTATTGCAGTCAGCATAGTACTTGGGTTTGAAAAACAAAATCTCATACTGGGATGTTGATAAGTCTGTATATTACTAATGCTCTTGCACCTTGGGCAGTGTAAACAAGGATATGTTCCTTTCTGACCAGGTCCCTAGTACTCAGACTAGTGGATTTCCTATTCGTGGACTCCGCCGGGTCATTACATAGTTGCCTCTTAAGATTATTGCAATTCCTATAGCAAATGTTGGTGCAGGTCCTAATGATCTTGCTAATTTCTTTATCGAAAGGACATTCCAGTGCTTCCCAATCACACTTCTTACACTTTCCACTTCATTGGTGAATTTAATGACATAACTGCTTTTCCTTTTTCCACGGATAGCCCTAGTGGTCTCTTCTATCCCACATCCATTCTTAATATGTAAACACCGGATTAGCATCATGTTCTAAACTCAAAAATTTCATTTCTTACCCTTCTCACCATAGTCATGTCATATCCCCTATCCCTAAACAGGGTTTCATATTATTAACTTCATTCAAAAGATCATCTTTATTTTGACATAGTCTAGATAATTTTATAAATTGATTCTAGTGACTATGCTTTTCAATGGAAGGTATAGGTTGGGTGCATGCTATCTGGTGCTAACAATGCATTTTCCACACAGCTTTCCTGTAAATCCTGGTCACAATTTCAATTTCTTTTGTCAACCTGAGCGCACGCCAAGGAAATTAACTTCATAACTTGAAATTCCACTGTAAACCCCAAGAAGTCTGTTGTGGCTTGTAGATAAATCAAGGAAATGATGAAAACTATCTGACTCCACTCCCAAACCAGGTATATCATCCACCTAACCCTTCATAGTATCCATGTATCCAAAGATTCAAACATATTTTATATATATTTTTATATATATACATATATATATATATATATATATATATATATATATATATATATATATATATATATATTGTATATATATTTTCATATATATTTTTATATATATATATATATACATATATATATATATATTTTATATATATATATTTTATATATATATATATATTTTATATATATATATATATATTTTATATATATATATATATATATATATTTTATATATATATATATTTTATATATATATATATATATATTTTACATATATATATATATATATATTTATATATATATATATATATATTTTATATATATATATATATAGTTTATATATATATATATATATTTTATATATATATATATTATATATATATATATATATATATATATATTATAATTTTAAAAAATAAATTTAAAACATTATTTTTTTTTTATGTTTTATTATTTTTATTAGTATTATTTTAAAAGACAATATAAAAGAGACAACAGATTTATTGCAACAAGGATATATAAATTTTCTGAAGAATGAGCAATATATTTTTTGAGAGTATATATGAAAAAAAAGTTATAAATAAAAAAAAAGGAAATGGAGAAAAAAAAAAAAGGACAGGAGGGTATAAAGAAAAAAAAGGAAAAAGGAGGAAGGGAGTATTTTTTTATAATTATATATATTGGGTATTATATATTTATTTTGGAAAAAAAAAGAAAAAAAAGAAAGCAAAAGTGGATATTATTTTTTTAAAAAGGAAGGTATATTATTTTTTTAAATGAGAAAAAGAGGGAAGAAAGGGAGAGGAATAAAAAAGAGAAAAAAGAAGGAATATTTTATATATATGTATATTATATATATATATATATTATATATATATAAAAAATTTATGAGGGTTATATATAGGGATTTATTTTATAGAGGGAAAAACATAAGAAATGGTTAAGATATTATATCACACATTTACACACACATTCTACACACACAACACACAAATCACACACTTTATTACACACATTTCACAAAACAATATTCACACACAAAACACACCAAACATAAACATTTCTATAAACATAAAATGACTTTATAAACACACACAAAAAATTACACACATAAAAATTTTACACACACACAAAATTCTGCAAAATAATAAAATTCATACACACAACATATATAACACACATTTTAAAACTCTTTATCACATACCTTTTACACAACACACACACACACACACACACACACACACATACATCTATACTATAAGACACACACAGACACACAAAGAATGGCAGAAAGAAAGCAGACAAAAAGGCACAGGCACAGACAACAGAACAAGAAGAGAGCAAGGGAAGAAACACAGACAAAAAGACAAAAACAAACAAAAGCAGCACAGAGACAGAGACAACAAAAGCAGAGGAGAACACAGAGACAAAAAGGACAGAGGCAAGAAGACAGGAAGAAGGGAGAGAGAGACAAGACAAGAGAAACAAGAAAGAGGCAAGACAGACAGAGGCAAAAAACAAGAGCAAGACAAGAGAGAAAAGAAAAGGAGAGAGAGAAAAAAGAACAGAAGAAAGACAAAAAAAAGGAACATATATAAAAAAAAAATAAAAAAATAAAAGAGAAAAAAAGAGAGACAAAAAGAAAAGGAGAGAAAAAGAAAAAAAAAGAGAAAGAAACAGAAAAAGGAAAATATTGGAAAAAAGAAAAGAGGAGAAGAGGGAAGAAAGAGAGAAAGAAAGAGAAGAAACAGAGAAAAAAAAGAGGAGGAAAAGAGAGAGGGGAAAGGAGAGGGAAAAAAAAGGAAAAAGAAGCAAGGGAGAGAGATGAGAGAAATAAAAAGATAAAAAGAGAGGAGGAAGAAAAAAAATGGGAGAGGGAGGAGAGCAATGGAGAGGAAGAAATAGAGAGAAAAAAGGGAAATAAATAAAGAGAAGAGAGATGAAAAAGAGGGGAAAAAAAAAATAGGGGAGAGAGAATAAAAAGAGAGAGGGAGGGAAGAGAGAGAGAGAGAGAGAGAAAAGAAAGAGAAAGGGAAAAGAGATATATATATTATAAAGATATATATGGGAAAAAAAAAAGAGAAAGAGAGAGAATAGAAAAAGAATTCAGAGGTAGAAAGGGAATAAAAAAATAAAAGAGAAGAAAAAAAAAGAAAAAAAAAGAGGAAAGAAAGGGAGGCAAGAGAGGGAGAAAAAAGGAAGGAAGAGGAGGGAAGAAAAAAGAAGAAGAATAAAATATATATATTATTAGCATAAGAGAAGGAAATAAAAAAGAGAAGAGAAAAAAGAGGGATATTTGAAAAGAGAAAAAAAGGAAGAAGAGAGAAGAAAATAAAAAAAAGGAAAAGAAAAAAATATATTGAAAAGATAAGAATAGAAAGAAAAGCAAGGGAAAAGAAAGGCAGAATGGAAAATATAATGAAGGAATGGAGAATATAAAGAATGGAAAAATAAAATGGTTGAGGAAAAAAGAGATGCAAATGTTAAATATAAGAATATGCATAGGTATAGATTAAGTAATAAATAGGGAATAGAATGGATGAAAATGGATCAGAATGAAATGGTATGCCACAAAGAAGGAGTGAATGAGATGGAGCTGGTGTCAAGATCCCCTGCTCCCTCCTCTTGAGCCTCCAGGACCCTCTCAGATGACAGTGTGGATTGTGTGGCATGGAGACTTTTGAGGACACCGGCACTGGGCAAATTATGATCTGACCCAGAGGGTTTCAGAACAGACACAGTCTACCCTTTCACCTTTGATTCCTCCTCCAAGACAATCCCGGACCTCGGAGCCGGAATGTCTGGAACTGGAACTGGAACTGTCAGACCTGAGACCTATCCCATGATCTTCAGGCCGGACTACTGCTTCGACGTCTTCAGTTCCATCTGAAATCGAAGAGTCTAGGAGCCGACACTCTCTTGTTGGGTCTAGGGAGGGGAGTCTGATCAGATAATTGACAGATTCAGACTTGCATCTTGGGTTCTCGGCGCAGGTGAGCTCGGCTCCTACCTCTGCATCAGAGCAGACTACCTTGGTTCCAGGGATTCCCTCTGGTTCTTCGGAACCAGAAGTCACTTCAGACCAGGGCGGAGGGCTTTTTAGGTAATGAGGAGAGTGCTGTCTCCACAGACAGGTCTACTCTCAGGTTCAGACATTCCTCCCCCAAAGGCACTGGTGTCTGTCTAAGCCCCACTTTATCCACAAAAACACGAAAACCCTAGGCCTCATGATGCCCCATCAGGTGAAACCCGCTCTTCCAAAACTTCTCCAGAATACCTTTCTGAAGAGGTCACTCGAAAGAGACTATGCAAGAGGAAGCATCTTGACTCCCCAGAAGAGTCCATCACTTCTGATACAGACCTCGATGAGTCGGAAGGGTGCCCACGGTCACCCTTTGATGATGTCTCCTTTGCAGACATCCTAGAAATACTTAAGCAGAGAGGTGGCTGGAAGCCCATCAACCCTTCTGAGGAGTTTGTATACCTGAAGGCCTTTGGGTCTCCCCCTTCTGCCACTTGGGTGTCTCCGCCTTTCAATGAGCTCATGCAACTAGTTAATCAAAAAGCATCAGTCTCTCCAGACTCAGTGGAACCTGTTCCTCGGAGGCCGAACAAATTTACTACTGCACCTGCAGACAAGGAGTTTCTTACTAAGGGTGTTCCAGTAGATGCTATGGTGGTGGCGGCAGCCACAAAAAAGGAACTTTAAGAGACATCTTCGTCTGTCCATCCACTGAAGAAAGAGTTGCATACGATGGACATATATGGAAAGTGCACATTCTCTCTAGCTACCTTTACACTCTATGATTTCTGAACTATCTGACTCACTTTACTAGGCTTCAGAGAGATTGCCTGAAGGAGCTAAGAGATACCCTCCAAGGTTCAGTAGCTGCAGGGGTGTCAGATAAGGTGTTCTCTCAGCTCTCCACCTTAAATTCAGTGGTCAACACCTCCATGAGGCTCATTTCTTATGGAGCAGATGGCGCGAGCAGAGCAGTGGGTTCAGGAATTTCCCTAAGGAGATATTCCTGGATACGCTTGTGTGACTTTGGGGAACCCTTTAAATCTTCCATTATTAATGCCCCTTTCGATGTCTCATCCTTGTTCGGTCCCAAAGTCAAAGACACACTAACCAAGAGTGATCAAGAAGGAAAGATGGTCTCTGCCATTGGAGTCAGTTTCTCCCTACCTACCAGACCTTACCCAAAAGGCCAGAAGGAGGGAAAAATGTGGTTTTGAAAATCCCAGAGAGCTTTCTAGGACACAGGTGGTGATTCTTCACCCAGGGGCAGAGGGGGAAGTGCCAATGGAAGACGTTGACCACATGGTAGAGGGGATCCAGAAAATCAGGATGACAAGGAATCTTTCCATGGTAAGCCCTTTCAGTGCTCCTAAAAGGAGGCCCATTAATCCACCTCCGGAGACAATTGGGGGGTTGCTTGCCTTTGCATCCAGAAGCCTGGCTAAAAATAAAAGACAAATGGGTACAAAGCATCATATCCAGAGGTTTCGCCATTCCCTTTTCTTTTCCTGTCCCAAGCATAAAAAACATCCCGGATGTTCCACCTAGTCAGAGGGAATAGGCAACTCTAGAAATACAAAAGTTGCTAGACAAAAGTCATCCAACCAGTCCTTGCAGACCAAATAGGATCTGAAACTTACTCAAGGTTCTTTAGTTCCAAAAAAAAAACAGGACTGGAGACCCATCCTGGATCTCAGCAGATTAAACAACTCAGTAAAAAAGTCAAAGTTCCAGATGATAACACTGCAGTCACTACTCCCTTTTCGGGGACAATATGATTGGATGTGCTCTATAGACCTTCAGGATGCATACTACCAAATAAAGATAGACAGGTGATCCAGAAGTCATTTGTGCTTTCGGCTGGGAGCCAGTCACTACCAGTTTTGAGCTCTGCCCATTGGTCTCACTATAGCTCCCAAAGTGTTCACCAAGTGTATTTCAGTAGTCACGGCTCACTTGAGACGTCTAGGATTCCGAGTGTTACCTAGACGACTGGCTCCTAACTGCCACCACCAAGCATCTACTAACAATAGCAAGAGACACCACCTTACACCTCTGCTCTCACCTAGGAATCACTATAAATTACGAAAAATCTGCCTTGTTGCCATCTCAGCATATTGTTTCTATAGGAGCAGATCTAGATATAACAAAAATGATGGCAAAGCTTTCCCCCGAAAGAGTTCAAGTCCTGCCACATCAAGTCAAAAATCTACTTTCCAAGAAAAAAGTACAAGCAAGAACAGTCCTGAAAATCCTGGGACCATGGCAGCAGCAATAAATTTGGTTCCATTAGCTCGTCTGCACATGAGACTTGTACAGTGGCTAGTATTCACTCAGTGGTCCATGCAGGATCTACCGATGTCCCACCAAATTATGATAACGGAATCCAGCAAGAAAGACTTTCATTGGTGGCTTCACTCCACTCATGTCACATTAGGTCACCCATTTGTAGCTCCACAACTGTTAGCCACAGTGACCACTGACGCTTCATAGATAGGGTGGGGGGGGGCATTTTCTGGGAAGGACAGTCCAAGGCACTTGGCAGGATCACGAGGTCCATTTGCACATCAGTGTCCTAGAGGTGAGAGCGGTGCTCTTAGTGTTGCAAACATTCTAAGACTGTCTTCCACTAGAGACTATTGCAATACAGAGATACGCATGTCAGTTGTGTGGTATATAAAGAAACCAGGTTTTACCCCCCCCCCTTTGTCGCAAGGACCTGAGAGTATGGCAGTGGGCAACCTCCTCCCAACGCTTTCTGTTAGCAATGCACATCCTGGGGAAATCCAACATGATAGCAGACAAACTCAGCAGAGCTATTCTGATACCTCATGAGTGGTCCCTAAAACAAGAAGTAGTGGAGATGATTTTCCGCAAATGGGGCCAACCTTGCTTTGACCTTTTTGCTGCATCCATGAATGCCAAATGCAGCAGCTATCTGATTGGCCTACAGGTCTCCTCTACGCCTTTCCTCCATTTCCCTTGATTCCAAAGGTTCTTCAGAAAGCCAGTCACTTGGGAAGAAGCTTAATACTTGTCACCCCATATTGGCCTCGTCAAATCTGGTTCCTCTTCCTGTGGTCTCATCTCCAGAAGGAGCCATAGATTCTGGACCCAGTTCCGGACCTCCTGACTCATGCATCAGGGATGTTTAACCCCTCCCATCAAACCCTGTAGTTGACAGCTTGGCTTCTCCGATTCACACCATAGCCAGGCTCCCTAACCTTTCTACGTCAATGAAGCATATTCTGATCTCCTTCCATAAAGCTTCGACAAGAAAGTTATATAAAAGCAAATGGAAAAGATTCTCTATATGGGCCTTGAATAATCACATTGACCCCTTCTTTGCTGCAGTAGCTTCCATTCTTGAGTGTCTGGCAAAACTATTTAATGATGGAGTAGCTACAGCCGCTATTCAAGTCCAGTTGGCTGCCATACCTAATTTTCATTTGGGTGAATCTGGTCCAAACATCATGTCCCACAAACTTCTGCAAAGCCTTTCTAAAAGGTGCTCTTTTAAGACCACCTGTTAAGGTCCCTCCACCGCCACGGGACTTTTGTCTTATGTTTGATCCTTTCCCCTTTCAAGCTGGCATCTGCCTGCAATCTCAAGTATCTTACTTAGAAAACAATTCTCTTGATAGCAGTCACCTCTGCAAGTAGAGTTTCAGAGCTACAAGCACCGTCTATAAAGCCCCTCTACATCCTTTTCCACAAAGATAGGGTATCCCTATGAATGAACTCATCATTTTTACCCAAAGGATGCTCATAATTTAACCTCAATCAGTCCATAGAACTACCTGTGTTTTTCCCAGATTATAGCAACAAGGCAGATTATATGCTGCACCAACTGGATGTACATAAGCAATTACATTTCTACTTGCACAGAATAAGGGACTTAAGAAGTTATTTGTATCCTTTTCGGACTCAACAGAAGGTGCTCGTGTGTCAAAAGTTACACTTTCAAAGTGGCTGTCTGTATTACCTTTATTTACCAATCAAAAAACAAAGAATTTCCCCATAAAGTGAAAGGTCATTCTACAAGACCCATTGCAGCCTCTTCTGCCTTTAAGGGATTTTTTTTTTGTATGAAGTCTATTGAATCTTACAAGGTGTTAAAATTTTCTTTTCTTCTTGAAGGTAAATCTTTATTTTTTCCTGGAAACAAGATTTGTGCTTTAATGTTGTTTTACTTTATGCTTTTAAAAAGTGGCACACACAGTTTTCTATTTGATATCACTAATGTTGAATAGTCATTGTCAAGTCTTATAGTATTTTCTTTAATTTTAATGGGATAATTAGTCCATGCAGCTTTTAAGACTAAATCCTTATGTTGACATGAGAAAAAAAAATCTAACAATCACTAACCTTGGTGAAGGTGTTTTTTTAAAGATGAGTTAGAAAGTGAACTATGTCCCATTTCAGTGCCAAAGGAAAAAGCTTCAGGCAGGTTCAAAGTTTTAGGCAGCCAGGTATTAAGGAACTGACTCGTACTGTGTATCCCTCTTCTTTTTCAGGAATCCTGTAAATCCTGATGTTATTCCTTCTAGATCTGTTCTCTAAGTCTTTTGTGTTTTCTTGTAATAACTTGTTTTGTTTCAGAAGAAATTCAGTGTTACTCACATTTTCAAGTGATCTTCCATCAAAATGAGATATTGCTTCTTCTGTACTCGAGATCTGTGATTGTTGTTTGCGAGATTCACTCGGGACTTCAACTTGTTTTTTACATTCCTCTTTAAAATTGTCTATTTTGCTTTCTAATTTACCTATCTTTACAGATAACTCACTGATGTTACTTAGTATAGCCTGTATATCTTTTCATAGTACTGTCCTGTACACCGGGCTTAGAGTGGCTCATTCTGAGACAGTTCTTTCTAGTTTTCTTGAGAGGAAAAAGCAATTGAGTTTCATATTTGTTGTAGTTTTGTAGTAAATCTTCAGCAGATGATCAGCATTAAAGCCATCATGTTTTGAAACGTCCTATTTGAAATTTTTAGTAAAAATCCTTTCAGAGATGTTAAAATGAAGCAGAGCTAAAAAAAAAAAAAAAAAAGTGCGGTTAACTGCTCACCATCTTGGCCACACCCCTTCATTTCACTTGTGGTGGACCTACACTTAATGTAGAGTGATGCCATTTGGTCTTTCCCCTGTGCTCAGTGTGTTTACTGAGGTATTATTTATGGAGACAGAAACCTTGTAGGGCTACAACCTAATCCTCTTTATGCAGGATAGTCTCTATTTAGGTTCCTAAAGTTCCTGTTACAGCTGCATAAAACTATTATTTTTTTATACATTAAACATCGTAATATTGCAGAAAAACAACTTAAATTCTGCAAAGGTGAGACTTTATTTAGGCAAAAAGGTGAAGTACACCACTGTTTGTGGGTGTGGTGGGCACTTGAAAATGTCAACCCTAGCCTCGAATAAGAAGGAACTCCATGTCTTCCCTTACCTGGACAACTGGCTTATGGTGACATCATCATTAGAATTCCTGGTGATATCCCTTAAGTGGATTTTTTCACAGTTGCAGTCCCTGTGGTTAATCACAAACTGGAAGAAGTCTTCTCTGATCCCCTCTCAGAGAATTGCCATCATAGCCACCAAGTTGAAAACTTTGTCTCTTGCCTTTATAAGCTTTGCGTGAGGCACACAGTATGTGGTAAATGTCATTCATTTTTAGAGCAGTTGCTATAAGCAGAAATTTGCAACATTTAGGTTATCCTGCCAGATTGACACTTTAGATGCAGTGGATCCTTACTTTGGTAGATTAAAGAATGGCTGTACTTGTGTGCACTGATGTAAGTGTGCATTGGTTTTGTCTTGCATGCTAGAGCAATCAATGCTTTCTCCAGTTTTTTGTTTCAAGTGCTACATGTTTTCCATTTACCTGAAGAAAATTTGATGGTGCAATAAATTCCACTATTCTTTTAAAGGCTATTTTGATTTTTTTCTTACTTCAAACTTTGTTTATTTTTATTTATTTATTTGATATTTGTTAACCGGGTTAGTCCAACTGAGTCAGGGGCCCATTTTCAATGGAGACCAGAGGAGAAAAGCTCCAGAAAGTTTACAGTTTTATAAACGATAGCAACATATGCAAAGCGTTCTACTGTACAATTACATAATATGAGGTAAATTCGCTACAATTCACATCACTACATTCTAAAGTATAAGTAGACAATACTAAAGAGTACAATATATGTGAATACACTCTCAGTAGTTGAGCAAAGGATTATAGTGGAATAACTAAAAATGTTATTAGATATAGGAAGAGGAAAGTAAAATTACATGACAGAGAGAAGAGGAGAAAAAAAGAAGTGATATATCAAAGAGAACTAAAAGAAAAATAGTACTCGTGGGGGTTTGACATGGGGAGGACCAGGTCTTTCATAGACTGTGTTTAAGTTCCTGTTTAAACAGTTATTTTGGGGAGTTTTGTCATCTATTCAGGGGAAGTGTATTCCAGGCATGAACTGCTAAGTACTTATAAAGGCATTTTCCAGCAGTCTTGTTAGGCTTATAGATACCAGGGAGGAGTTTGTCAGTAGTACGGAGGTGACAGCGGGAATTTGTAGTAAGATACTAGATTAGAGATAGAAGGGCAGGAAGAGGGATCATTGAGGATGGAGTGGTAATATGTAATTGAGGAAGTAATAGCCTGTTTGAAAGTTCAGACAGGAATTGTAAGGGAGATTAGTGACAAATCTGGCTATTTTATTGTATGTTTGTTCAAGTCTGAAGTAGTGAAGACTGAATGTTTGTAAGGATAGGTGCTGCATACAGTAGACAGGGTAATAGGAGAGCTAGAGACAGTTTAGAGGTAGGTGTGAGGAATTTCTTAGTACAATAGAGAAGACCAAGCTTTTGGTGTTTTTTTTTTCCTATACATTGATGTATGTGTATGTCATATTTTAGTTCATTGTCGATAATGGTCCCAAGTAGTTTGGTATGGAGTTCAGGTTTAATAGTGATATTGTTAAGAGAGGTGATAGAAAAGGAGGATTTGTAATGTGCTAGTGTTCTAGGGAAAAAGAGAACTTTAGTTTTTCTTTTGATTAAGTAGAAGTTGATTGTCTGAGAGCCAGGTTTCAACTGAAGAGAAGGTGTCCTGAGTTAGAACTAAGAGATTAGGAATGCTGTGGGCAGTGGTGATGAGTGGAATCATCAGCATATTGTAGGAGTTTTGAGAGGTTACAGGCAGAATGTAGATTTAGTGAAGATCTTGAACAAGAGTGGGCCCAAGATAGATCCTTGTAGAACACCAGTGTTGATTGGAAGGAAGGGGGAGATGACAGTTTGCCAGCAAATGGATTGTTGCCTTTTGGAGAGGTAACTTGAAAACCAGTTTATAGAGGGACCAGAGAGAAAAGTTTAGTTAGAAGTTTAGAGTGAGAGACAGTGTCAAAGGCCTTAGAGAGATCAAGGAATAAACAGGAGACTAACATGTTGTCCTGTGCCTCTGCTACTATTTGGGTGAAGGAAGGTAGTGCAGTGGAGGTGCTGTGGTGGAGGTCTAAAGCCATGTTGGGTGGAAGTTAGGTTATTATCAAGCAGGTGTTTGAGTAAGTGGGTATGAACACACTTTGCCAGAATTTTGGAGATAGGGGACAGGATAGCAATGGGCCTATAATTAGAGGGATCAGTAGAGTTTATGCCCTTGTGAAGAGGGATTGTGTGGAAGGATTTACATATATCCGAGACACAGGCTTCAGTAATGGAATGATTAATAAGTGTAGAGACAAGGTAGGCAATGGATGCTGCATCACTTTTTAGAAAGTGGGACAGTAGTTTATCAGTGGAGAGGGGAAAAAGGTTTAGGTTTAGAAAGGAGAAATGTGAAGGAGGTGGGGACAGGTTTGAAATAGAAGGTATTAAAAGGTGTAGTGTTGAGGAACAAAGGAGGGGTAGAGGAAGTATTACTGTTTTGTGTAAGTTTTTGGATAGTAGAAGTGTGGCAGTTTCAGTAGCTGTATTAGGGTCTATATTAGATAATCAAACTTTCAAAAGTTCGAGTGTCATATGGTTAACACCATATGATCGAACTTTTAAAAGTTCAAACATTTTACCGGAGATCTCCATGCAGAGCGGAATGGGAAGTTTTCCATTTTCTGCACTGTAGTGCGATCTCTGAGTTGGTATATTTAAAGAGCGGGGGGTGTGGGGGATGCGGGGGGGTCTTGACCCCTGCTTAAAACATCCAGGTAGGTTATTTGTGTAGTTTATTTTCTTTTATTAGATGTTCGAACTTTTAAAAGTTCGATCATATGGTGTTAACCCTATGACAGCCAAACTTTTGAAAGTTAGGTGATCTAATATAGACCCGCTGTATTATGTGGGTAGGGGTTAGGAGTTGAAGGATTCTAGGATAAAGGAGATGATTAATGGAAGTCCAGAATATTTTTGGATTTTTATGTGGGCTACATTTGTTGGAACAGAAAAGATTTTTTTTTTTTTATTGTTATTGTTGGCAAGTTTTTTGGATAGGCTTCTAAGCTCTTTGTATCTTTGAAGTAGAATAGGTGGCTTATTTTTGACCCAGGATTTCCAGACACGGTCTCTTTTTTTGCAAAATGAAACTGGCATGTTTTGAGAGCCAGGGGGCAGAGTTAGATTTTATTCTGATTTTTCTGATAGGTGCCATGGAGTTAAGTATGTCTAGAAATATTTTATTGAAAGATGTTACAGCCTCATTGAGTGTGAGGTGTGTTGCAGGACCATTTTATATTAGACAATGTGGAGTTAAAAGTATCAGGGTTGAAATGGGTAAGTTTGCAGCATTCCCTCTAGAGGTAGTCATTGGGACTATGTTTTGTGAATCTATAGATAGAGGTAGGGGAGTGATCGCAAAGAGAGTTAGGAAGTGTGCCAGGGTTATGATAAAGGTTAGGACTTGAGGTAAGAATCCACTCCACTCCAGGGAAGGTCCAGAGGTGGAATTTTTGTTAATCCGAGTAGGGAAGGCTATGAGTTGGTGGAAGCCGTAAAGGTTGAGACTATGGAGATGAAGTTGAATGTTTAGTCCAATCGATGTTAACGTCACCAAGGATAATGGTTTCATATGATACACATTGAGCAAGCCAGGATAGAATGTTCTCATAACTGTAATAGGAATGTTATTCCCAGCAGGTATGTAGATAGTGGATATGGTAAATTTTTTATGTGGGTTTAGGTGACAATTTACGATTAGGATTTCTGCAGGTTCAAAGCTCTGTATAGAAATGGAGAGTGGAGAGAGATTGAGTTGTTTAGAGTAGAAGATGGCAACACCTCCACCCCTCTTTTTGGCTCTGTCAGAACGAAAGATGTTGTAGCCTAGAGGTAGGATTTCTGTGTTTGAGTTGTGTGGTTTCAACCGGGTTTCTGACAGACTTAAGATATGAGGGTGAAGTGTTAGCAATCCAGAAATGCAGTTCAGTGATTTTATTTACTAGGCCTTGGATATTTAAGGAGAAGATATTTAATGATTTAGGAGAAGGAGAGAGCTAGGGGGGTGAGGTATAAGGTGTGTATTAGAGGTAGAGGCAGGTAGTCCTAAGTTAGGGTGGATGGCCTAGCTGGAGGAGGCAAGTAAAATTAGGAAATTAGGGGAAAACACATCAGTTAGCCTGATAGCGAGCAGGTGCGTTATTCCTTTCCCATAAAACTATAATTGTTTGAGCAGAAGTTAAGTTCACAGGCACAATGGCCAGGAGCTTTTATGAAAGTGTAAACTTTTGTTTTTAGTAGCAAGAGTTTTTTTTCCCTTTGTCAAGAATGTAAACAAATGCAGTTGCAGTAGATAAATAGCCTCTAAAGATGTTCATTTGAAATTATTAGTCTTTTTGGGGTTAGAAGGCAACACTGAAGAGTGTGACCATTCTAAAATATTCTCTAGAATCTTTAGATAAAAATTCTGGCTTAATTTTTTGTAGAAAAGGAAGCAAAATTTTGTAGAAGACAACCAGATGAAATTCAGAGGTTGGCTGGAGAAAGATGGTCAAGAAACTTGTTTTAAAAAGTGTGGAAATCAGTGGTGAAAAGTCTGTTCACCCGTCACCACTTTTTTCACCAAAAGCTGACAGATCATTTTGCAGACTTCCAACAAGGCAAACAAGCCTGTCCCTGTAGTGCCTGGGTAACCTCTACTGGCTCCTCTACCATTGAGAGCCAAGTGCAACTTTCATACCTACGTTAGTAGAAATCAAGGTACAGGGCTCCATCTACATAGAGATTGTTTTAGGAATTCTGAAACCTAAGTCACTGGAGTCTAGGGAAGAACTTCACAAACCTGAAACACAATATCTGCAAGAGGACAGCATGTAGTATTATAGCCATTTATGGATAACCCCTTTAAAATCAGGAGCAGGAAGTAGCTAATTTTCTCTCCTGCCAAGGTTTACTACAGAAAACTGGCTAATGACACATGACTCCATTTCCTGTCAAGGCATCTTAATATGGACCAATGTAGATCTGCAGTTTGACTAGATCAGCCTTTCTCAGTACTGGTGATGGATCATTCAAGGCAGGGAGTTGTCCTGCTTTTTTATCTTATAGGTTCATAGGATCTTTATTAGTTTAGCCATGCAACCCAAATGTGTCCCACAGGTTGTATGTTTCAGATGTTTATACAGGGGTGATGATATGATTTACTGACTGCCTCTGTCCATCAGAGATATATGCACTAGACCTGGGGTAAATTTTCAATTTCCCATCCAGTTGTCCAAGTTCCAGTTAAATAGGTTTAGGGAGGGACTTTGTTTCACATGGATAGAGAGTCTGTTCCAAAGAATGGAAATTTTCTGAGGTACATATCTGTGTGTCCGACATGTCCTATTTATGTTGCAAGAAAAATTTAGTTCTTTGGGTCTAGTAGTTGTGATGTTTGTTTTGCAGATGTGCAAAAAGTTCATCAGAGCAAGGTCCAAGTTTGCCTTATATGCCGTGCATATTTAGTCTGTTGGAGACTGAGTATAGAGATATGGCTTTGAGAAAATTTGAATACAATGTGTTTATGCCCTGTGTTCTTTTTTAAGAAACCCTTGAGAACATTCCAGTTGCTGCATGTGTCTGATTAGGTACATACCAAAGTGGGCATTATACTCAATGAAGGGTCTGATGAGGGCCGAGTATAGTGGTATAATGACTTCCCTGTACCTGGATGCTATTGTGTCCTTACTTATAAGCTGAGCAACATAGGAGTTTCTTACTACCCTGGACACATGTTTTGAAAGCCAGGTTACTCGCTACATGTGTTATCAGATCCCTGACAAGTGGGTCTACCCTTAGGGGTGTTGTATTGGTGATGATGTGTCCTGGGGTGTCTGACTTCCCAAAAGGTGCTATAATGCATTTCTTGGCATTGAGTTTTAAGCTGTGGCTTTGGTACTAGTCATTTACCTGTGTTAGACCGTGTTGTAAGATGTTTGCATCTAGTGGGATTCTTTGACTACTCCCAGTTTTCAATCATCTGTGGACTTGGTCAGCCAGAGGCCTTTGACAGTGGCCTTGACTTCTGAAAAGTTGATGCCAAAGAGGAGCGATCCCAGCACAGAGCCCTGAGGGACACCACTGGTGACCTGCCTCTTTGTGGAGGTAGTCTCACCAATCCTAACTTCCTGTGTCCTATCTATGAGCCAGTTGACTGTCTAGGACGATATATCAGAGTTTATGCTTAATTTCTTAAGTCTGTTAATGTCCAAGTGGGATATTGTATCAAATCTCTTAGCCAGGTTAAGGTAGGCAGTATGCACTGTTTTACCCTCATCCATTGCTTTGGTGACTTGTTCAAAAAAGTCGACCATGTTCAGTAGGTATGACCTTCCTTTGACAAAGTCAAATGGGATGGACCTAGTGCTGAAGGTATCTTATGTCTCTATTGATCATTTCCATGGCTTTGCATGTAGACTATTGAGACTAATGGCCTGTAGTTTCTGGGATCTCTTGGTCTGCCCTTATGAAGAGGGATGACTGTTGCAGTCCTGCATTCTGGTGCCACAAGGCCTGTTTTTGAGACTATAGTTGAATAGCAACTCCAGTGGCCCTGATAGGTTATATTTTAGACTATTCAGGAGGCATCCTGGGATATTATCAGGGACCATTGAAACCATGTTCTTGGCCTTAGTGAGCACAGCCAGGAAATGCCCTCTATTTATAGTAGGTGGGGTTAGGCGTGAAAGCCTTTCTTGGGGGTGAGTGGGGAGTAAAGTTGGAAATGGATTTGTCATCCAGCAGATTATCTATATCACCCAGCTCAGTGAATGTTGCACCATTAACCACCAAGTCAGCACACTGCTGTGTGCTTCTTTTGAGGTTTCTGACATAGCTGAAGAAGACCATATGGTTGTAATTTGCTTGGGAGGCTATCTTGATCTCAAAATTGGATTTATTGGACTTTAATTATCCCTCTTGGTTGCCTGGTTAGTTTGATGAGAGGCTTCTTATCCTTCTGGGAGTTGCACTTCCTGATTTCAGCAATTATTTTTTTTTCTTTTGTTGTATAACCTGTTTAATTTGAGTGCCACCAAGGGTAATTTTCATTGGAGTTAGTTTTGGGCTTACTTCTCATAGATACTGCAGCCTTGTGTAGCCATTGACATGTTTGCACAAAGTTTCTGTGAACAATTCTGATAGGTTACTGTGTTGTCTGGGTTTGGTGAGGTATTGAATTTTGACATACTATCTCTTAATAAAAAGTAGTTTGCCTTGGTATAGTTCCTCACTTTTACAGGGTTCACTGGGGTTACTGAGTTGATTTCGATTTCAAAGGAAACAGCCTTATTGTCGGATGCGACATTTAGTAGGAGGGTGGCAGCCATTCTTCTATATTTGTGAGTACGAGGTCCAGTATTGTGGAATCTCTATTGGACATATGCACTGAGTAGTCCAGTGTGTGTGTGTATTTACATAGTTAGATAGTCCAGGAATCTCTATGCCTTCAGATTTGAGGCCATGTAGGATTCCCAGTCTATAGAAGGATAATAAAAGTTCTCCAAGAGTAAGGTGTTTGGTTGGATGTGGAGTGTCTCCAGTAGGTCTCAGTATGCGGTATTACTTTTGTGGGACAGAGAGGGTGACCTATAGCTTCCTAAGATATATCTGATTTTATCTATAATGAACTGCAAGTGAAGAACTCCAGCTCGTCATTCTGTTTAACCAGCCTAGAGGTATACTTGTTATTGATGTATAGCGAGACATCTCCAGCTTTAGTCCCTGTCTGTGCATATGCTGGATTGAAAGTGTGGAAGACAGTGAAATCTTGCACTGCCAGAGTACTCTCTGCAGCGTTAAAACGCATTTTTGTACCTGCACAGATGTCTGTATTCTCCAGGGTGTGGAAGTTTTGGATGGAGTTTAGCTTTTTGCACCTTGAGGTTCAGTTGCATATGTCATAGGTTTCAATTCAGCATTTCCTAAAAAAAGGCTGTATGGGAGAGGATAAAGTTTTAGCCAGTATTCAAAAGTGTAGAGGGGACAGGTGCAGACCATCCTTGCCAAAGCAGCGTGGTCTGTTAACCTTGTTTTCCCATGCTGACAAATATTGAATCCTCTTTGAGTAACACCAGAAACTGAGCCAGTTGTGAAAATTAATCACCTTTTGTTTATAGTGTGGCATCATCCGTGGTGAAGGGTAAGACTGCACAGTGCTAAGCTCATACCAGCTTGAGACACAAAGGCAAAAAGTTTTATAATGTCTCCCTTTGCATAGTTGCGTCTTTAGTCATTTGCATCTACATGGACTCTGAGGGAATCAGTCTGGCACCTGTGATGCATTGACTTAAGTGTGTGCGTAACGTGGTGGCTCCTGTCTCCAGATAGGCAGCTAACCGTTATCTTCTCCTTGTTCAGCCTGGTTAGAGGGACATCGCTATGTCTTACAGTGGAGTCCCCTATGACGAGAGTCCTGGGAAGTGTGTTTTATGCCTTATGGGCTTTGTATTTGGGGCTCCACAGAGTGTCACTGTATGTGTAGTGGTAGGTGCTGCTTTTGTTGAGTGCTTTTGGGTTTGCTAAGGATGATTTTCACTGATGGGCAGTCCTAGGAGACCTCAGCATATATCAATCTGTGTGTGTTGTGTGCTGTGTGTGGTGGGTGTTGTGTGCGTGGTTTTGACAACCTGAAGTGTTCTTGTATGGGAGAGTTTAGCCTCCAATGACAGTGTATGTACACCTCACGCATTGTTTCAAGATACCCTTATCCATCAGACTGGCTTCCAAGAAGTTAGTGGATTGCATGTCCATGTTGTCTGGTCTTCCTTATTGGTGAACTACAAGGGTGTGGCATACAGGAGTTAACTGAAGGCTATTAAGGGTGCTTTTTGGGGAGGGGGGGTTGGAGGCAAAGTAGTCTTTAAAGTAATAAATTCTACTAAATCTAATGTTGTTGATACTTGACATGCAGACTAGCTGCTCTAAGCTTGTCAGTGCGGTAGATATTTGCCCTAACTAACTGCTTTACAGAGGCAGTTCTATAAGGAAACTTTGCTTCTAGGTGTTTGCAACTGTACAGGGCAGCTCCTCTTAAATGTGCCAAATTTATAGCAGCACTGAAAACTGACTAGTAAGCCCTCTGGCCAGAGGGCTTTTGTGTGTTCTGCTATTCAGACCAGGTAAACGCCTACTGCCACGAGATGAATAATCTCAGTCCTCCTAATGTAAAAACACAGTAAGTGTGTCCTGAGTGGCAATAAGTAATTCAAGATATCAACAGCAATGCACTTTAAACAGTTATAAAAGTGAGATCATTCAATAAAAGTATTTTACTTTGTGAAAATGAGCCAAGAGCTGCTCAATCGTGCTGAATTTATACATGCACTAAAACAAGGTAAGCTGACTAATAAGCCCTCAGGCCAATACAAGTACTACATTCAGGGCTTTCTAGTGTGTTTCTTAATTAGAATAGACCAGGCTACCACATACAGCCACTGGATGGAAAATCCTAAAAAACACAGAAAAGAGCTTTCTGGAGTAGTAAAATACTAAAAACAACCCATTGTTCAGAAACGTCCACTGACACGAAAACCGTTAAACGTGAAAAATACTTTATTTGTTGAGTGCTTTCATTCTTACTATAAGAACGTCATCAGAACAATTATTGAAAAGAAAAGGTTTCAATACATTGTTAAAACTGATCACATGACCAAAATTAACAAAAACTTTTCAATTAAAATTACCACCAGTAAAAGATAATGCCCGTGGAAATTTTCATAAATGCATATAAATATAATATCTATAAGGCATCATAATACTAAGAAGTGAAGAAATCTAATATGACTAATTCAAACCAGGACTATTCACTGCATCTTGTATTAACTACTGTTTAAGTTCAGCTCTGTCAAGATGTGCATCAATATTACGTCCCGGAAAATCCCCTTTTACCTGTTCCAAAACCAAAAATTAAAACCAAGTAGGATTTAATTCTAAATGTTTATAAAGCGCACTGGTCTTTTTCTTGATTCTAACGTCCAAACAATCCTCATATACAATTTTCCTAAATTCCCTAGATGTTTTGCTAACGTAAAATGCTGGACAAATTTTACACTGAGAGAGAGAAACCACATTGTTTTTGTGACATGAAAAATGACCATGAATACTGTATGTTTTACTCCTGATGTTAAAATTACTGGAAGTGTTGGTCCAAACACACTGTGAACAACACGCACATTTATGTGTACCAGTAAAAAATGAAGAATCTAAGTCACCTTTAAGATCACTAGTGTGTTCAAAAAAAAATTTTTTTTAGAAGAAATAAAAGGTCTTAAACCCAATTTATCACTTAAGCTGTTATCATTTAAAAACAATTTTCTAGTTCTTGTTTATACATTCTGCAATGGACGGACTATCCAATGAAAAAGTAGTAACTAAATATTTTTACACAGATTTGCACTTTCCAATAAATGTTCAACAGTATCACTACTAGATAAATTAACTGAACTTGATTAGTCCAGTATAGGACGGTAAAAACCTTTTACTAACAACCTCCTGTTTAATATTCATCAGAAATTCCTTTGGGGTACCCTCTTTTTTGGAATATATCAAAAAGTATTTCACATTCTGCAAAAGAAGTTTCTTGCCTTGATGCCATTCTGGCCAGTCGAACCAGTTGCTCTTTGACAATGGCCTTTTTCTGAAATTCAGGATGCCAGCTTGAAAAATGTAAGTAAGGATTAGAAAAAGTTGGCTTTCAGTATATATTGGAAACAAAAGACTGATTTACCACGTCCTTACCAGTTGTAATGTCTAAATAAAATATTGTTTCATCATCATAGAGAATCTCAAAAAGACAACCGTGTCATTTATATAATCAAGAAACAATTGCAATCTGTCCAAAGTGTCCACAATACCGTCCAGGTTATCTGTTGTAAAAGGCCCATGAACTTGAGAAACCAGTATTAAAAATATATTCACCCTCCCACTGTGCTTTAACATAATTAGCAAAACTAGGGATGCAAGCTGCCCCCATGGCAACACCAGTAGATTGTCTGAATATCTGACCTTCAAAATAAATAAAATAGTTTTGATGTGCAATCTCCATCAAAGAGGTGACTACATTAACCTTGATATTACTAAGGCCACATTCAAAAAGTAGTTTCTCGAACCAACATAAACCAATTTCATGAGGAATAACAGAAATAAATTGTGTATGTCAATTGTAACAAAAATAGCCTCCTTATGAAAATAGTTTGTTTAGTTTATCCAAAAAAAATGCCAAGAATCTGTGCAAATATGACTTAACACTTTCCAATCCATTCTTAATGTTATGATCAATCCACCTAGCAATAAAATATTTTAGACTTGGACCCATCAATTGTAGGCCTAAAAGGTGGATTGGTTGTACTCTTTAAGTATCCTGGGAATCGCAAAGATACTAGCCAAAACAGATTTATCATTACACAAGCATAAGCATAATCCTTTTTATTAATCTCGCCTTGCATTAACATGTCTTGCAATATGCGGTATTAACTGCGTGAAACCTCTTGATGCATATCATCCATTAAAAGCACATCAATGTGGTTTACATACTCAGATGTATCCATAACCACAATACCACCCCCCTTGTCAGGCAACATAATCCTAATGTTACGGTCATTTCTTAGCTCTTTAAATAACTCAAACTCACGACCAGTCATGTTGATAAAATTACTCACTCTGTGTTTGCTAACCAATTCCATCCATCCTCAACCCCTTTTCCCATTTTGCACATGGGGTCAAGGTGTCACTTCGGCAGTGACAAGCATCTCGACCCAAGGTTTACACCACCGGGTGGCTAGCCCTGATGCTGCAGCTCATTCACACCATTCACTCTCGCACGCACACTCTCCTACGGTCAATTTAGAGTGTCCAATCCACCTAGTGCATGCCTTTGGAATGTGGGAGGAAACCCACATGACCGCAGGGAGGACATGCAGACTCCGCACAGAAGGCACCCCAGCTGAGAATCAAGCTGTTGTGAGGAACAATGCTAACCGCTGCACCACCACCATATTCACAGACGTTTTCCAAAAAATGAATATTAGAATGTAGGGGTGGATTGAAACAACTCGAACAACTTAAAACATGTCCATACCCAAGGTGCTCACTGTCATTAAATGTAAGGCTTAAATTTAACTTACACGTAAACAATTCCAGTTCACAGAGCATATCAGCAATTTTGGCACGTTGTACAGCACAAAAGTAAGGCCCTTTGATAAAATGTCAGCATGCTCCACAGTTAATACTTTCGAAAAAAAATTGTAAACTTAAAAGTCAAAAGAAGTATTGCACACAATTTTAACCATATTAGAAAGTACCTGATTATCAGATTGGACACCCACCACACATTAATCCTGGTAATATCTATTCCTCCTCGATCTAGCTTCTTCCTTCAGACAACTGTTGCCACAGATCTGTTGCTGCCAAAACTGGTGATGTCGATCCTGGTTCTGAATCCTCTCGGAGCTTCTTACTTTTGGCACTTCTAAAGGGGCAGAGGATTCAGAAGGCGAGTTAGATGACGTGACTTCCCATTGAACTTCCAGCTAAATTGATGGTTGATCTCTATTGGTCGAATCATCTGAATTGCCACATTGACCGGGTTATGCCCTCATATTTGCATACTCATGCATGTTCCTTGTAATTTTAACCATTTTACATTGATAAAGTTGTTTGTTGTTCGTCTTCGTTACATTGATAGTTTTACACAAGTCAACTGATTATAACTTGTCACATAGTACTCAAATTTCACAGAGAATTGAAACAGAGTTGTTAAAGCTCCTTGTTGTTTTATTTAATAATAACCTTCATCAGATCAAAACCAGCCCAATCAAACACATCATGTAAATCCTTAATGTATTCTAAATTATTGGCGGCACCATTCGGAACCTGCCAAAAACATAAACCTCTAGGAACTTGTTTAATATCAAGATTCCGAAGTAAATAACTATTCTCCAACTAAAGTTTTTTTATATTGAAATAAATGTGATGTTGTCCTATCTCACCTTCATTCTTAGCAGGTTGGGTTTGGAACCAATCCTCTGTTCTGACTCGGCCTTATACAAAGTTCGAGGTCTTCCACTAGCTCGTGGCCCTGTGAGAGTTCCCCAGATCTCTTTTGCTGCTAAACAAGATTGGGTGCTCTTCATGCTGCCTCTGGCTAAGTAGTTCTTTTTCTGCCTTATATTTGAAAATTGTTAGACTTTTTTCAATATTTTTATTCCAGCTAACTGGTATTAAGTAAGTTATCTGTGTTCTGCTTTTTTTCAGCTGTTGTTTTTGCTGTTGGCTATCATCATTTCTATTAGGCCTTTCTTTCCCTATTACAGCGTTAAATTTGGAAAGCTCATTTTCATTGGAAGGTTTTTCTCTCCTGTAAGAAAAGGCTAGTTCGTTTAAGTTCGAGAACTGCCTTAGCCCGTTTAAATTAGAGGGCTTTCCCCTTTGGTTTTCACTTTGTTTTTCCTCTCTAGATACTCAGGGCTAGCTAATTTAGAGAGCTGACTCTGTCCCTTTTAGTTAGAGAGGCTTTTTCCGTGTTTTTGGCTGATAGCTGTTGTTTAAAAAAAAAATAGTAGTAGTAGTGTACACTTTCTCTCTGGTTTCCCGTAAAGTTGTTAGATATTTTTTCCTGTTGTAGTTGCTAGTCATGTCTTCCAAAGTTTCTAAGGAAACTAAACCCTCTGTGTTTTAAAAATGTGTTAGTGCAGCCAAAAAATGTCCATAACTGATGGACTTACCATTTGTGTCTACTGCCTCAGAGCTGTTCACCTTCAGGAGTCCTGTGCTGTCACTCCTTTTGGTCACAGGGTATTATTAGAGAGAAAGAACAAGCTCATCCTGAGAGGTTTGCTGAAGACCCCTTTTTCAGAAGCAATTGAAGAAGGTCAAGGTTCTTCAAAATCCAGTCAGTCCCCTTCCCCAAAATCAGACAAGTCGGGGAAAAGGTCCTAGTCTTCGAGTGTTCAGTCAGAGCCATCAAAAAAGTTACCTAAGTTTTCTTCTTCGGACCCAAAGGCTGTCGGGCCTGAGAAGCTACCTTGCCTCTGCTCCTTCTGTATCGATGCCATTGGAGTTTCATGTGCAGAGCCGGTCCCCTGAATTGGGACTGGTATCTCCCACTTTAAGGTGTTCTTTATTGTAGTCTTCCAGATCTCCTGCTCCCTCCACTTGATCCTTCAGGAGCTTGTCCTTTGATGATGTGGATCGCGTGGTGCAGAGGCTGTTGAGGGCACCAGCATTCACCAAACTCTTGTCAGATCCAACCCAGAGGGCTCCGGAACTGACCAAACCTACCCTGTCACCGTTGATTCCTCCTGCGAACTTATCTTGGACCTTAGAACCAGAATGTCCAGAACTGATTGTAGTGGAACTGCTGGAGCCGAGACCTATCTCAGGATCTTCGGTTCAGACTACTGCTCCAACGTCCTCGGCTCCATCTGAACTCGAGGAGTCTAGGAGCTGACTCTCTCCAGTCTGGTCTGGGGAGGGCAGTCGGATCGGACAGTTGTAAGATCCGAGCTTGCCTCTCGGTGTGTTGGCTCGGATGAGCTTGGCTCCCACCTCAGCCTTGGAGCCATCCCCCTTGGTTCCAGGGATTACCTCTTATTCTTCGCAGCTGGGAGTCTCCTCAGACCAGGGGCAGGGAGCTTTTGAGGTAATGAGAGTGCTGTCTCCACAGACAGGTCCACACTCGGGTCAGGACATTCTTTCCCCAAAGGCACCGGTGTCTGTCTCGGTATTACTGCATCCACAGAGCTGCGGAGCCCCAAGGTCTCAGGGTACCCCATCGGGCGACCCCCCCCCTTCCAAAACCTCTCCAGAATACCCTTCTGAAGAGGTCCTTCAAAAGAGACTATGTAAGAGGAAGCATCTAGACCCCCCCAGAGGAGGAGTACATCACTTCAGATACAGACCTTGATGATTTGGAAGGGTCCCCAAGGTCGCCCTCCCCTCTGAGGATGTCTCCTTTGCAGACATCCTGGAAATACTAAAACAGAAAGGTGGCTGGAAGCCCAACAACCCTTCTGAGGGAGGAGTCTGTATATCTGAAGGCTTTTGGGTCTCACCCTTCTGCCACTTGGGTGTCTCCGCCCTTTGATGAGCTGATGCAGTTAGTTAGTCGAAAGATGTGGTAGTCTCCGGACTCGGTGGAACCTGTTCCTTGGAGGCCAAACAAGTTCATCACTGGGCCTTCAGACAAGGAATTTCTTACGAAGGGTGTCTCAGTAGATGCTGTGGTGGTGTCAGCAGCCACCAAAAAGGAACTTTAGAGATGTCCTCTTTTGTCCATCCACCAAGCAAAGAGTCTCGTACGATGGAAAGCACATCTTCTGTTCAGTGACCTTTGCATTCAGATCACTGAATTATCTGACTCACTTTGCTAGGCTTCAGAGAGGATATCAGACAAGGTTTCCTCTCAGCTCTCCACCTTAACCTCAGTGGTCAACTCCTCCATGAGGCTTATTTCTTATGCAGCAGATGGAGCGAGCAGGGCAGTGGGTTCAGGAATTTCCCTAAATAGACATTCTTGGTTGCGTTTGTGTGACTTTGCTGAACCCGTTAACTCTTCTTTTGTAAATGCCCCTTTCGATGGCTCGTCTTTGTTTGGGTCAAAAGTCAGACACACTAACCAGGTGAGAACAAGAAGGAAAGACTCTCATTGCCATTGGAGTCCATTTTTCCCTACCTGCCAGACCTTACCCAAAGGGTCAGAAAAGAGAAAAAATGTGGTTTTGAAAATCCCAGAGAGCTTTCCAGGACACGTATGGTGATTCTTCCCCCAGAGAGGGAAGTTCTAATGGAAGACACCAACCACGTGGCAGAAGGGGTCCACAAAACCAGGGTGACAGGGAATCCTTCCTTGGTAAGCCCTTTCAGTGCTCCTGAAAGGAGGCCTGTCTGTCCATCTCTGGAGGCAGTTAGGGGCCGCTTATCTTTCTACCCAAAAGCCTGGCTAACAATAACAAAAGACAAGTGGGTACAAAGTATTGTATCCAGAGGTTACTCCATCCCCCTTTCCTTCTCCATCCCAAACACAAAAAACATCCCGGATGTTCCACCCAGTCAAAGGGATTAGGCATCTCTAGAAATACAAAAGTTGTTAGTCAAGAGAGTCATCCAAGCAGCCCCCCCCCTCCTTTTATTAAACCCACCTATTAAGTTGCCTCCACCGCCATGGGACTTGAATTTTGTTTTAGCATGTTTGATCCTTCCCCCTTTCAAGTCTGCATCATCCTGCGACCTCAAGTATCTTACTTGGAAAACGATTCTCTTGATAGCTATTATTTCTGCATGAAGAGTTTCAGAGCTGCAGGCGTTGTCCATAAAGCCCCCCTACATGCTTTACATGATGCAGTGAATAGTCCTTGTTTGAACGAGTCTTATTTCATTTCTTCACTTCTTAGTATTATGATGCCTTATAGATATTGTATTTGTAAGCATTTATGAAAATTCCACGGGCGTTATCTTATTTATTTGCTTTTGTTGACCCGGAAAGTCCACTGGGCTGAAATGAGCCCATTTTCAGTGGAGCCACGGGGAAAAAAGCTCCATAAACAGAACACAAGATAAGAGAAATATGTTAAACAAGAGTTTCAAAAATATAATTAAGTTACAGAAAGTACATCAAACAGGAGAATCACTTGGAACATTGTACAATTAGATGGCTAGTAGTAGTAAGTCAACTATGATTAATAGTGGGGTATCGTGTGTAGAGTTTAACAAAATACAGATAATTCATACACATTTACAATGATATATTACATTTTAAACAGTAGGACTATTCTGAGTACTTTATGTAGTACACATAAACAAGAGTACATTTTTGTTGGTCTTTTCCCGGTTAGGGGTCGCCACAGCGGAACTCCGGTCCGCTAATGATTGGCAGTAGATTTTTATGGTGCAGAGTTGCCAGCCTGACGCCCAACCTTCAGTGAAGGCACGCCCATTAACGCATGTCTTTCGGAGGCCACTCGACCGCGGGGAGGACATGCAGACTCCACACAGGAGGCACTCCAGCCGACAATCGAACAGGAGAACCTCTTGCTGTGAGGCAACAGTGTTACTGCTGTACCACCACGGCTTTATAAACATGAGTAGGTAATTACACTAATTTTTGTATGCCATGTGAATACATAGATAGATTTCCAAGGGTGACGCATTAAGAAGGGAGAAAAGGTGGGTATTGGGTAGAAAGGATATAACAGGAATTCAGATTATTGAGGAGTTGGAGATGCTACATGGGTAGAGCCATTGAGAAGAGAGAGATTGATGTAAAGGCTTTTTGAATAAGGGGGCACTATTAATGGTTCAGAGATGAGATGGGAGAGCGTTCTACAATTTGGCTACAGTGAAAGAGGAGAGATACTGACCTGCAGGGAGTTTTGGTCTACTTACTTGGGTAAGAGAATGATTTTCAGATCTGAGATGCTGATTTGGTAGATAGCGAGTTAGAAGGGAGGTGAGGGCTGGGCATTCCAGTGGTTTGTATACAAGTTTGTGTGCTGTAGATAGTTGTATATATGTGAGGTGTTGTTGGAGTTCAAGCCAGTTCAAGGATTGTAAAGAGTGGCAGTGATGGGACAAGTATTTAGCACAGGTCAAAAACTTAGCAATTTTGTTGTAACAGGTGTCTGTCTTATTTTTTAAGCAGGACTGGATGTTTGTAAGAATGGGGACACCATAAAGGAGAGAGGGTAGGAGAAAGGTTTGGGCAAGAGTTTTTTGAGTGAGTAATTTAAAAAGTGTTTGTCTATAGAAGGTACCGAGTTTTTGATGCGTTTTTTTAGCATTATTATGGATGTTTTGATCAAAAGTTAAGTTATCATCTACAGTGACACCGAGTAACTTGGTATGGGGGCCAACCTCTGTGGTGGTTTTGCTAGATGTATAGATAAAGTTTGATTTAGTAAAGGTGATATTTTTGGGGGGGAGTAAAGATGAGGAGCTTAGTTTTATTGGAGTTAAGGGCAAGATGGTTATTGGTCATCCAAATTTCTGTGGTGGAGAAAGCATTTTGGGTCATGGTCAGAAGTTCTGTTTTGGAGGTGCCAATGCAGATGATAGTGGAATCATCTGCATATTGTACTATAGATCCATGAGTGGTGGCAGAATGAAAGTTAATAAAAAGACTGAAGAGAAGGGGACCCAGGATAGAGCCTAGGGGGAACTCCAGTGGCAGTAGTGAGAAACTGTGCGAAGGAGTGTAGCCATTTGGTAAATTGTGTGTTTGTAAGATAGTTTGTAAACCAGTCAAGAGTGGAAGTGGACATGCCTAGGTGTGAGAGCTTAGAAAGAAGGAGAGAATGGGAGATAGTGCCTTTGAGAGGTCTATGAATAGCGCTGAGATGAGTTTATCATCATTGCGATTGAGGTTAACAGTGTTCAAAAAGGATAGGAGAGCAGTTATAGTGCTATGACCAGGTCGAAAGACATGCTGAGAGTTTGAATGCATTTTTCCATTATTGTAGAGATGGGAGAGTATGGCAATAGGGCAGAAATTTGAGATTTCAGTGTTGTTGCCACCCTTATGTAAGGGTATAGTATAGGCTTTTTTCCAGATGGAAGGTACATAGGATTCTTGGATAGATCTGTTTTATAACAATAGTAATGAGGTAGCTGATAGATTTGGCTGACAATTGTAGGTGCTCAGGGGGTAAGTTATCTGGGGTGGTACTACCAGGTTTGAGTTTTAGTAAGAGCTTAGTTATAGCAGAAGTGGGTATAGGACAGAAGGTAAAGAGCTGGGGGGAAGAGTTTGTGGATGAGAGGTGAGATGCTGGGTAGTTATGAGAAGTTTGAAGAAAGGATGCAGATAGTTTGGAAATCTCTATAAAGTAAGAATTGAAAAGTGAAGTGAGTTCAGCAGGGTATTTTCAGGATTTGGGCAAGGGTTACTCTTGGTGCCAGGGTTTAGTAGAGTAGACACTGAGTTCCAAAATCTTTTTGGGTTATGGTTAGTTATTTTGGAGCTGAAGGTAGCATTGTTTTTAATGACTAGATGTTTTACTTGGTTGTGGAGCTGTTTAAAGAGCTGGAGTTCAATGGGGTTTTTACTTTTCTGCCATTTTTTCCATATTCTATCTCTAGTGGTCATAAGTTGTTTTTTTTTTTTTTTTTTTTTTTCCTTTTCTTTCTGTAGTAAGCCAGATTCCATGATTTGTTTTTATTCTCTTGTTTCAAAAGGGGGGGGGGGGTTCTATTGAGGATATTTAGAAATGTTAAATTGAATAATTCAACATCTTCACCAAGGATAAGGTGTTCAGAGTGCTCCAGTTAATTTTATTCAATGTGTTGTTGGAAGTTTGTTGCGTTAAAGTTAGCTAAGTTTCTGATGGGTTTATATTTGTGGTGGTTTAAGGCTGAGGTAGTCTTACATGTTACATAGGCAGGTTGATGGTCACTAATGTTGCAGGAGAGAGTTCTTGCTGAAGTAATTGTGTTAGGGTTGGAAACTAAAATCCAGTCGAAGATGGAGCCACTGTTATTTCTTGATCGGGTTATGCTAGTGATGAGGTGCGTGAAGTTACAGAGATTAATGACTACATTGCTAGAGTTAGTCATGTGATCAAGCCAGTCTATGTTAATGTCACTTAAAATTATTGTTTCGTTATGGATATTATTTGAGGTTCAGGCTAGGATTTCTTTTAGAATGGAGATATTACCTGGCGGGATGTATAGGGCAAACAAGCAGAGACTTTTGAAGTTCATTTTTAGATGTGCTATGATGAGTTCAGCTATAGCGAATTGTGCAGTAGGATTTGAGTAGGGGACGATGGTAAAATAATTAGGGTGGAGGGGTGCAACCCCTCCCCCTTTCTTGTGGGGTCTGCCTGATCTTAGACAGGAAAAACCTGGAGGGAGAAATTCGGTGTCTTTTATATATAGTTTTGGCCATGTCTTGGTTATAGCACATATATCAAGTCTAGAATGTGATAACCAAGCATGGAATTCTGGGACTTTGTTTCTAATACTCTGTATGTTAATGGTGGGGATTTTTAGGGATTTCTGAGAAGTGAGAGGGGAAGAAGCATATGGGGTTGGTCCTGGGTTGGGATGGATATTCCCACATTGGGATAGGGTACTGGTGCTATCTGAATATGGTGTTGGTGGCAGTTTGTGCTTAGAGTTATACTGTGTTGTGGGGGGTTTTGTAATTTGGGTGTTATATGTGTGCGTAAGGATTTTGAGTTTGAAGAAAAGCAATGCATTTGTGGAGTAGAGACTAGAAGATATGTTGGAGTAAGATTTGTGGTTGGGGGATTGGGCAGAAGTGATAGGTGGATGTGAGCTGTGTGTGAGTGGGATGAAGTGTTGTAAGATGAAGGAGGATAGAAAGAGAGAGGGGCAGGGGAAGAAGTAATAAGGTCATAGACAATGGTGTCATTATAGATAAAAAAATGACTGCAAGGGTAACAGAGGAGGTTGTGAGGGAGTGGGTGAAAGTTGCTATTGTAGACAGTAGGAATAGTTAATAAGTGATGATGGTAGAGTGGGTTAGTTAATTGGATATCTTTTACTGGTGACAATTTTAATTGAGAAGTTTTTATTTGTTGATTTTGGCCACGTGATCAGTTTTAACAATGCATTTGAACCTCCTTTTCTTTTCAATAGCTGTTCTGACAAAGTTCTTATAGTAAGAAGGAAAGTGCTCAACCAATAAAGTATTTTTCACGTTTTTAAAGGTTTTCGTGTCAGTAGATGTTTCTGATCAACGGGTTGTTCTTAGTTTGGAGTGGAAAATGCACTACTTTATACAAAAACTAGCTAGTTAATAAATTCAGAGCAAGTAAATTAGCAGAATGGACAATGAGAGGCAAAATGCATCCTTTTCAAGTGCATGTTTCTCCATATTACATTTTTTTAATCATTAGAAAATACACACTCATTCTTCATGCTCCGCCCAGCACACAGGGTGCTGAATTTAATGTACCAGTTAATATCATGGTTAAAAACTATGACTGGCCCACATATAAAATTTATTGTTTTAAAAGGAGATTGTCATAAATACGTAAATTTGCAGAAGTTATGGGAAGAGTGTCCTCCATTAAAAACTGACACATGAAATAAAAATGCTAGACACATCAGCTCAAAGATCAGCTGACCAATTGTATAAATTTGATTGAAAAAAATCTTTATTATAACCTGATATCTGATTCTAAACATTAGATTTACCCAAGTAACGTGAGTGAGCCTTTCATATCCTGTGTCTTAGAAAATATGTTCATAGGTTCATACTAGGCTATCTGCCCTAGGGTATTTATAAGCCTAGCCAGAGTATGTTTGGCTTTCGACACCCATTTTAAATTAATTTTGCTATGCCCTTTTTCGGGGTTAGTATACTGTGCCTCTGTCTAACAGTGACACAGAAGTGATACCCGGGGTAAACCTACGGTCTCCCATCCACTCATCAAGATTCCTCTTGAAGAGAGTCAATGAGTGACTCTGCCTAACCTGGACTGGGATTTTATTCCAGAGTGAAGGGAGCCTCTGGGTTATGAATCTGTCCCTCCAGCATGTCCTATTTATTTCAGTGCTGAGGTTCAAGTCTCTCGAGCATGTAGCTCGATGGGATTTGGATTTTTTGAGGTGCAGCATGTCCCTTAATTCCGGGTTGGACATGGCTTTATACGTCAGGCACAGGTCGCCTCTGAGCAGGCGGTATGCCACTGAGTAGAGCTGGAGTTTCTTTAACCAGGCAGCATATGGCATCTATTTGAGCCCTTTGATCCTCTTGGTGAGGTACTTTTGGGGTCTTTCCAGTTACTGCAGGTGTTTGGTAAGGTACATCCCAAAAGGGGCATTGTACTCGATTATGGGCCTGATGAGGGATGAGTAAAGAGGCACGATGACCTCCCCTAATCTAGATGTGAATCCCTTCATGATTAGGTGGGCTATATAAAATGTTTTTCTAACCACTTTGGCCACGTGGTTGTCAAATGAGAGATTGCTATCAACTTGGGTTCCCAGGTCCCTAATTACTTCTTCTGTACTTAATGGATTGCCACCTATGTGGTAATTTGTGGGCACTTTGTTTTTGCCAACTATACAGTTTTGGTGTTTAGCTTGAAGCCATGGCTCTGGCACCAGTTGTCTGTTTCTATGAGGCCCTTTTGGAGGATGCTTGTGTCGGCTGGAGAGTCGATTATGGCGCCCAGTTTGCAGTCATCTGCGAACTTGGTCAGCCACAGTCCTTCCATGTTGGCCTGTACCTCTGAGAAATATATACCGAACAAGAGAGGTCCCAGGACTGAGCCTTGTGGGACGCCACTTGTAACTGGTTTGGAGTCTGACATGGCTCCAGCAATTCTAACCATGTGGGTTCTGTCCTTGAGCCAGTTTGCAATCCATCTTGTGACATAGGGGTTTATATTTAAGCTGGTGAGCTTATCTATAATGCCCGAGTGAGGTATTGTATCGAAGGCTTTTGCGAGGTCCAGGTAGGCTGTGTGGACCACCTTCCCTTCGTCAATGGCCTTGGTGACTGTTTCAAAGAAGTCGACCAGGTTTAAGAGGCAGGATCTGCCCTTAACAAAGCCGAACTGGGTAGGATCCAGTGTCTGTAGGTCCCCAATATCTTTATTTATGAGGTCCATGATGATCCTTTCTATAGCTTTGCAGACCAAGCTAGTCAGGCTTATGGGGTGATAGTTTCCAGGGTCCGTTGAGACACCACCTTTGTGGAGAGGGACCACTGTTGCTGTACGCCACTCTTTGGGTACATATCCTGTAGTAAGGCTGAGAATGAACAGTAGTTTTATGTTTGGGTTTAGCTCTTCTTGGAGTTCATGTAGGACACAGCCGGGACACCCTCTGGTCCCATTGATGCTGTGTTTTTTGCTTTGGAGAGGGCGGCTGTTACCTGAGCATCTGAGATGTCAGGGGGGGCAGCACTCTGCTGGGATAGATATTTGCCCTTTTGGTGGGAGTTTGCGCTGAACCTGTCAGCTAGGATGTTGGCAATGTCTGTGGGTTCGGTGTATTTTTTCTCATTTTGGACTAATTCTGAGCATATCTGGGAATTCCCACCCAGGTTCCTAACATAACTAAAGAAAGCCTTGTGATTATCCTTAGTGTCCTGTGCAATTTTTCTCTCGAAGCAGGCCTTAGACGATTTTATGAGTGCCCTTAGTTTTTTGCTAATACTGATCAGAGATGCCTTCCCTTTTTGGGATTTTGCTCTATCATGTAGTAGCTTCCTCCTTCTATTGTATAGTTTGTTTATGGCTGGGGTCCACCAGACAGGACGTCTGCCTTTGGAGGATTGGGTCTTGGTTTTATTTGGGATTGCATGATCCATGCATTCCTGAAGGTGTTCATAGAATGCATTTATAAAGGATTCTGCGGTCTGGGCCGTATTTTCCACAGGCCCGGGTGCTTTGAAGGATTCCACCTCAGTTTTGAGGAGTGTGAAATTTGCTTTAGAGAAGTTTTTCACTGTGGTTTTCTGGGCAGGGGGTGGGGTCTGGATGCGAATATCCAGTGAGATCAGTTTATGGTCTGATCTTACCAGTAAGGGATACACTTCTGGTCTGGAGCATAGAGTCTTCATGTTGGTGATGATCAGGTCCAGTATGTTTTCCCCTCTTGTGGGAGTGGTAACAAGTTGTTCCATAGCATTTGAGTTTATGAATTCTAGGAACTTTTGGGCTAGGGTGTTGGAGCTAGAGTAATGCTCCCAGTCTTTGTTTGGGTAGTTGAAGTCGCCCAATATAACGGTGTTTGGAGAGACCTTCATATTTTCAGTGTTCTCAGGAAGGCCGAGTGGGGTTCCTGGGTTTGGGAGGGTGGTCTGTAACAGGCTATAAACTGGAAGGCAGTTTTACCCGCTGTTAGTTGCACATGGATAGTCTCTGATGCTTCATGCTTTGCCACCAACCTGGAGGTGTGGGTATCTTTGATGAATATCGATAATCCCCCTCCTTTTGTGATTCGGTCCAAGGTTTGGGGCCGAAAAGCATGGTATGAGGTATAACCTGGTAGTGCTGCGGTGCTCTCGGGAGCCCTGAACCAGGTTTCTGTTATTACACAGATATCGATGTTCTCCATGCTAAGGAGAGTTTCAAGTGCGTGCATCTTGAGGTTTAGACTTCTGGCGTTGAGTAGCATTACTCTTAGCTTCTTATCCCTTGTGATACCTATGGAGGTGGGTTTGCCTTTTGAGCCTTGCCTAAAAAAGTCACTGTGGGGGTAGCAAGAGCCTTTGCCAATATCCGAAAGCCCAGGGGTGACAGGTGCAAGCCGTCCCTAGCGAAGCATCGTGGCTTGTCGAGCATATCATCCCAGGCTGACAGGCATTGGATCCCCTTTGAATGATACCAGTACTTAAGCCAATTGTTGAAATTGATCATCTTGTCTTCATATTGTGGCATCATTCTTGGTGCGGGTAAGATGCTGCTCAAGGTCAGGGTCATACCGGCCTGGGCTACATGCTCAGAGAGCTCCTCTATGTCTCTTTTCATGTAGTCCAGGGCGGTACATCTCAGGTCATTCACACCAGCATGGACAATGACTGAGTCATATTTGTACTTGCCTTGGAGTGACCTGAGTGCTTGTGTTATGTGGCGGATCCTAGCGCCCGAAAGGCTGCTCACCTTGACCTTCTCCTTGTTCAGCCTGGTGAGCGGGACGTCAGTGTGCCTGACGATAGAGTCACCTATTACAAGTGTATCAGGTGTGTTGTTTAGCCTTAAGGGCTGTGACTTTTCGGCACACTGGCTTTGTGAGATATGTGTTGCACGTGTTTTGTTTTGGGGTAGCAGTTGCTAGGGTGTCTGCTTTGGAGGTTTCTGCTGCTTAGGCAGATCTTTATTTAGAGCCTCCGAGTATGTTTTTGTGTGATTATGTGTTTGGTTTGCTGTCGTGATAGGTCTTTGTGAGACTGGAATTGTAGTGAGTGTGGTTTCCTTCTCCTCCTGACTGGTTATGCCAGTCCTCAGTTCAGAGTGCTTAGCCTCCAGTTTGGCTATATGGTTGCATCTCTCACATGTGTTGGAATTTGTTGGGAGGAGGAGAGGGTTGTCTGTGTACATGAGGCAGTTGTAACATTGCCTCCAGATTCCCAGATTCACCAGCTGGACCGGAGAGGAGATTGACAACTGACCTTTGGGCATGCTAGAATAATATTGGGAATTCCTTTATATTTGAAAACAAGGGCCAATGGGGAGTGAGGGTGTAGTGCTTTTAATTTTTAGTGCTGACTTTTATATAATTGCTTTAGTGAGCAAGTGCCAGGTAACTTAAGTGCAATGTGTTACAGGTAACTTAAATGCAAAAATGACAAACAGTAACTTTCTTTCAAGTGAAACAAGGAAATAAGTACAGTAAGCAATGCAGATATCACTAGGGATACACAGAAGCGCTGAGAAGCTGTGTTTTAGGTGGAATTAGCGTTCCAGGGAAATAACAAGCAAACAAACAACAAGCATACAAACAAAGCCAGATTCAGCAGGCATGGATCTAGTCTATGCTACAGCAAACAAGGTGTACCAATTTCAGTAAGAAACAGTTCAAATATGCAGGCATTATAAACCTTTAACCAGAAATTCCCAGCTCAGAAGGGCAGAGTCCAGCCTCTCCTCCCACAAGAGTGCAGACCACGAACCTTCTTAGTGTAAAATAAACTGGCCTGAAGCCCAAGTGCATAAACCAGAACTAATACACTTTAGGAATAACAGACACTGAGCTCTCAATCAGCAGTTCCCAACTTAGAAGGATGAAAGCTACCTGTCCTGCCACCACAGTGCATGCCACAAACCTTCCTAATGTAAAACAACTGGTCTGAAGCCCAAGTGCTTAACCCAAAAGACTTAGAATGATAGCTACACTTTAATCAAGTTACTACCAAGCAGTAATAAATACAATTGAATACTTTAAAGAATACCTGGATTAGTGCTCAAGTTATACAAACAAAGCTAGTTTCAGCAGGCCCGGATCTAATCTATGCTACAGCAAACAAGGTGTGCCAATTTCAGTAAGAAGCAGTTCAGATATGCATGCACTATAAGCCTTTAACCAGAAATTCCCAGCTCAGAAGGGCAGAGTCCAGCCTCTCCTCCCACAAGAGTGCAGACCACGAACCCTCTTGATGTAAAATAACTGGCCTGAAAGCCCAAGTGCTTAAACCAGAATTAATGCACTTTTAGAATAACAGACACTGAGCCCTCAATCAGCAGTTCCCAACTTCGAAGGATGTAAGCTACCTGTTCTGCCACGACAGTGCAGACCACAAACCCTCTCAGTGTAAAACAACTGGTCTGAAGCCCAAGTGTTGAAACTAAAAGGCTTAGAATGAGTTACACCAAGCAGTAATAAATACAATTGAGTACTTTTAAGATGACGCAAAAGCAAAATAAAGTAGGAAGAAACACAAATGCAGTAAAAGCAGATACATTTTTTTTTTTTCAGAAAAGTAGCAAAAGCAGTAGTAAATACAATTCTCATGCAGTGCAAGCTGGCACACTTGAATATGTAGCAATATTAGTCCACACACAGTTTGAAAAAATGTAATTAAATTAAAAAGGACTAAAAGCAAGTGCAGAAAGGGTTAATTAGGTAGAATGCGGTAAAGAGATGGGCCTGGGGGAGTGTCTTAGATCAAATCTACAGTGGGGCGGGCACTGCAAAAGCCACCAAGAACATGGGGGGTGGGGAAAAGTTTCAACAGAGATGTGAGGAATCAGAGTGCAAATTATAAAACCAAAAAATATATATACTGATCTCTGTATATTTGCAGAACACTAAGACAACAGATATCGAAGCAACAATTTAGCGCTCTAATACAGAATAATATATAGCTTTTTACTAGGAATGGCACGATGTAGAACAGGCATACAAAATTATTAATTCTTCTTGTACCATAGCCCCTTAGAAATCATAATTACATAGCTCCTGTTGTTCTATAAAATATTTTTGAGTAGATGTTAAATATCAGCGACATGATAGATTCCATGATGTAGAATATATTACTAGTGGGAAAATAACTGAATCTGTGGGCTTTCAGGGTTTGAAGTGTGATTATGATGCAGTAGATGCAACATCTAATGCAGCTATAACTACAAATGTATGCTAGGACTGCAAATCTGCCAGAAGATATTTAAGTGCGTATTTTAGATATCACTGTTGAAGGCAATTCTCATTGTGGCTTTCCACATGTAGAAATTAAAAAAAAAAACCTATTAAGAGAAGATTAAGGATCTGCTTCACTAAGAGTATTTTCTGTCTGTCCCCTCTTATCAAAGAAACTGTGCCTTCTACAACATATCTGTACAGAAGAGCTGTCAAACAGCCTTCCTCTTCTAGCTGTCATTAATGAAAGCACATGATGGTCTAATTCAAAATCTGAATACGTTTCACTCTTCAAACTATTTCAACTTGTTCAAGTCTTCAGTTCTTAAATTCAAGCACTAAGGGAAAGTTGAAGAGAAGAATCTTATTATTGTTGTACAAAGCATAATTTGCTCATCTAATATATAGTGTATTGTGAATCAGAAATGATCAATGACATTTCAAAACACAGACTCGCTGAAAACAAAATCAACTGAAATAAAAATTGAAAAAGTAAAACAAATGTTTTCCTTTTCAGATTTTACAACAAAATCTTAATAACCACATCATACCAAAGTTATCTGAATAGTGGTAGCGTTATGGAAAGGATTTTCCGAAGGTATGGTGTTGGGTTAGGGACACAGATAAGCTAGTGCAGGGAGGAAGCAGTGTCCAGACAAGGGACAGTTGGTCTATTTGAGGGGAGCTCTTTGCCAGTTTTGTTGGTACAGAAGGATATCTAGAAACATTCACTGCTTTCAATACCGTTTGTTATAAAAGAGATGTGACAGCATGGCTTGCTTAGAATCTTTTTATCAACATCGTACTGCAGTCTTGTGGTATCTGAAAAAGCAGAGAAAGAAAGAGAGGCATACTCCTGGAAGCCTTGCAGCCTTTCTTTAAGGATTTGGGAATGTATGAGCTAGTGACATAGAGGGGTAAATCTCTAACTGTGCCCCCAGGTGACTCAAGTTCACTTAACACCTTTGTTGCCTGATGAAGATGGCCATGGAAGATGTGATTGAGCAAGTGGTGCTAGCTTATTCTTCCAGGGATGTGGGAGGTGGCTGTGACTTGCCACTTGGATGACACCTAGTAGCAGAACAGGGTGTTGAAGCTTTGCACATGCTGCCACTTTGCATATTCACATAGCCAAGTGAGCATCCCCATAGCAGGCAGCACTCAGCAGAGCTCAGAGAGTCACTGTGAGTGTGATATAGTGGGTGCTGTGCTAGAGGAGAGGTAGGTTACATTATGGAAAGATTTACAGGACCAGCAAGCTGGCCTGCTCATTACTGCCATGCTATAGGGGAATGAATGGATGAGATAATTGGACTACTTGGGCAGAACTGAATGGGCATTAGGCTGTCTCAACCTGACACTCACCCCACAGAATGAATGGGCTGATTGTGTGCATGTAGAGGAGCCATTGGGAGAGTCGGTCAGAGATAAAAAGAAAATAAAAGGGTTTCGGAATCGGCTTTACAGAATTTACCTTTGCAGCAAGTCATTATCCAGGCCATCTGTATCATTTGAATAAGGTTTTTAGGTTCATAGGTAGGTACTAGGCTGTCTGCCCAAAGGCATTTTAAGCCTTGCCGGAATTGTGTTGGCTTTCGCCGCCCCCTTAGATTAGTTCCCTGTGCCTCTGTCCAGCAGAGCCATTGAAGTGATCCCTGGGGTAAACCTTCTATTTCCCATTCACTCGTCAAGATTTCTCTTGGTGTGTTAGTGAGGAGCTCTGCCTAATGTAGATTGGAATCTTGTTCCAGAGCATGGGAAGTCTCTGGGACAGGAATCTATCCCTCCAGCACATCCTATTTATTGTAGTGGCGAGGTTTAGATCTCTAGAGGATGTGGCTCGAGGGGATATGGTTTTCTTTAGGTGGAGCATATCCATCAATTCTGGGTTGTACATGGCCTTGTATGTCAGGCATAGATCACCTCTGAGTAGGCGGTATGCAACCGAGTACAGCTGGAGTTTCTTCATTCGAGCTGCATAGGGCATCTGTATGAGGCCAGTGATCTTCTTGGTGTGGTACTTCTGTGGTCTTTCCAGCTGTTGCAGTTGTCTTGTAAGGTATATCCCAAATGGGGTGTTGTACTCTATGATGGGTCTGATGAGTGATGCGTAGAGGGGCACAATGACCTCTTTTGATCTAGATGCAAACCCTTTTGTGATTACGTCGGCCACATAGAAGAATTTTCTAACCACTTTGGCGATGTGATTATCAAAGGAGAGATTACTATCTACTTGGGTCCCCATATCCCTTATTACGTCTTTTGTTTGTAGGGGGCTACCACCTATGTGGTAGTTTGTGGGAACTTTTTTCCGAACGGGATGACTATGCACTCTTTGGCATTTAGCTTGAGGCCATGGTTTTGACACCAGGTATCTGTCTCAGTGAGACCCTTTTGGAGGATGTCTGTGTCAGCCGGAGAGTCAGTTATAGCACCTAGTTTGCAGTCGTCTGCGAACTTGGTCAGCCATAGACCTCCTGTGCTTGCCTGTACCTCTGAGAAGTATATGCCGAACAGGAGGGGTCCTAGGACTGAGCCCTGGGGAACGTCACTTGTAACAAGTTTAGAGTCAGACCTAGCTCCCGCAATTCTTACCATGTGGGTTCTGTCCGTGAGCCAGTTGGCAACCCATCTCATGATGTAGGGGTTTATGTTCAGGCTGGTGAGCTTGTCTATAATACCAGAATGGGGAATGGTGTTGAAGGCCTTTGAGAGGTCTAGGTAGGCTGTGTGGACCACCTTTCCCTTGTCTATAGCCTTGGTAACTGTCTCAAAGTAGTCCACCAGGTTTAGGAGGCATGATCTGGCCTTAAAGCCGAACTGGGTAGGGTCCAGTGTTTGGAGGTTCGCAATGTCTCTGCTGAGATCCATGATGATGTGCTCCATAGCCTTGCAGAACAAGCTAGTCAGGCTTATAGGGCGGTAGTTCCCGGGGTCTGTTGTGGCTCCACCTTTGTGGAGCGGAATAACGGTTGCTGTGTGCCACTCTATGGGCATGTAGCCTGTGGAGATGCTGCATTTGAACAGTGTGTTTAGGTGAGGGGTTAGTTCATCTTTGAGCTCATGTAGGACACAGCCTGTGACACCGTCCGGTCCCATTGATGCTGTGCTTTTGGCATTGAAGAGGGCTGTTTTAACCTGAGTGTCTGTGATTTCAGGGGCACTACATTCTTCTGGTATGGTTATGGGCCCTTTTGGGGGTGGGGGGGTGAAGTTTGTACTGAACCTGTCTGCCAGGATGTTGGCGATATCGGTTGGTTCAGTGTATTTTGTGCCATTCTGCACTAACTCTGAGCAGATCTGAGAATTGCCACTTAAATTCTTGACATAACTAAAGAATGCCTTGCTATCTTTGGAGTCCTTGGCAATTTTTTTTGAAGCTAGCCTTGGATGATTTTATGCGGGATCATAGTTTTTTGCTGATACTGATCAGGAATGTCTTACCTTCTTGGGATTTTACTCTTTTCTGTACTAGTTTCCTCCTTCTATTGCATAGCTTGTTTATGGCAGGGGTCCACCAGACTTGTTTCCTTTTCTTGGAGGAGTGAGTTTGTTTTGCTTGGGATAGCATGATCCATGCATTCTTGTATGTGCCCCCGTAGAGTGCATTAGTAAAGGATTTTGCAGCTTGGGCAGCATTATCCTTTAGCATGGGAGCTTTAAAACTTTCCACTTTGCTCTTAAGTAACGTGGGCGGAATGTGGATATCCAGAGTGATTAGTTTATGGTCAGATCTAACCAGCGAGGGGTTGACCTCAGGTGTGAAACACAAGTCGCCCATGTTAGTGATGAC